>NW_026543006.1:0-73593 GCF_028750875.1 Macrosteles quadrilineatus | reverse complement strand
ACTTTTTAATAATGTTTTTGTTATTAATAATACATATATAATAATATTATAGGAAGGATAATATACAAATAAATATTCACAGGTTTTTTTGATCATAATATAAATACATAGTTTAAAGTTTTTTTATAATAATAATTATATATGAATGAACACTTTTTAGTAATGTTTTTGTAATTAATAATACAAATATAATAATATTATAGAAACGATAATATGCAAATAAATATTGACAGGTTTTTTTGATCATAATATAAATACATAGTTTAAAGTTTTTTTATAATTATAATTATATATGAATGAACACTTTTTAATAATGTTTTTGTTATTAATAATACATATATAATAATATTATAGGAAGGATAATTTACAAATAAATATATATATATAAATGTTTTTGATCATAATATAAATACATATTTTATAATATTTTTATAATTATAATTATATATGAATGAACACTTTTTAATAATGTTTTTTATAGTAATAATACATATATATTAATATTATAGTAAGGATAATATGCAATTAAATATTGACAGGTTTTTTTTTATCATAATATAAATACATATTTAAAAATTTTTATATAAAAATAATTATATATGAATGAACACTTTTTAATGATGTTTTTGTTTTTAATAATACATATATAATAATATTATAGGAAGGATAATATACAAATAAATATATATAAATGTTTTTGATCATAATATAAATACATATTTTATAATATTTTTATAATAATAATTTTATATGAATGAATACTTTTGAATAATGTTTTTGTTATTAATAATACATATATAATAATATTATAGGAAAGATAATATACAAATAAATATATATAAATGTTTTTGATCATAATATAAATACATATTTTATAATATTTTTATAATAATAATTATATATGAATGAACACTTTTTAATGATGTTTTTGTAATTAATAATACATATATAATAATATTATAGGAAGGATAATATGCAAATAAATATTCACAGTTTTTTTTTATCATAATATAAATACATATTTAAAAGTTTTTTATAATAATAATTATATATGAATGAACACTTTTTAGTAATGTTTTTGTAATTAATGATACAAATATAATAATATTATAGAAACGATAATATGCAAATAAATATTGACAGGTTTTTTTGATCATAATATAAATACATAGTTTAAAGTTTTTTTATAATTATAATTATATATGAATGAACACTTTTTAATAATGTTTTTGTTATTAATAATACATATATAATAATATTATAGGAAGGATAATATACAAATAAATATATATATAAATGTTTTTGATCATAATATAAATACATATTTTATAATATTTTTATAATTATAATTATATATGAATGAACACTTTTTAATAATGTTTTTTATAGTAATAATACATATATATTAATATTATAGTAAGGATAATATGCAATTAAATATTGACAGGTTTTTTTTATCATAATATAAATACATATTTTAAAATTTTTATATAAAAATAATTATATATGAATGAACACTTTTTAATGATGTTTTTGTTATTAATAATACATATATAATAATATTATAGGAAGGATAATATACAAATAAATATATATAAATGTTTTTGATCATAATATAAATACATATTTTATAATATTTTTATAATAATAATTTTATATGAATGAATACTTTTGAATAATGTTTTTGTTATTAATAATACATATATAATAATATTATAGGAAGGATAATATACAAATAAATATATATAAATGTTTTTGATCATAATATAAATACATATTTTATAATATTTTTATAATAATAATTATATATGAATGAACACTTTTAATGATGTTTTTGTAATTAATAATACATATATAATAATATTATAGGAAGGATAATATGCAAATAAATATTCACAGTTTTTTTTTATCATAATATAAATACATATTTAAAAGTTTTTTATAATAATAATTATATATGAATGAACACTTTTTAGTAATGTTTTTGTAATTAATAATACAAATATAATAATATTATAGAAACGATAATATGAAAATAAATATTGACAGGTTTTTTTGATCATAATATAAATACATAGTTTAAAGTTTTTTTATAATTATAATTATATATGAATGAACACTTTTTAATAATGTTATTGTTATGAATAATACATATATAATAATATTATAGGAAGGATAATATACAAATAAATATATATAAATGTTTTTGATCATAATATAAATACATATTTTATAATATTTTTATAATTATAATTATATATGAATGAACACTTTTTAATAATGTTTTTAATAATAATAATACATATATATTAATATTATAGTAAGGATAATATGCAAATAAATATTCACAGGTTTTTTATCATAATATAAATACATATTTTAAAGTTTTTTATAATAATAATAATATATGAACACTTTTTAGTAATGTTTTTGTAATTAATAATCCAAATATAATAATATTATAGAAACGATAATATGAAAATAAATATTGACAGGTTTTTTTGATCATAATATAAATACATAGTTTAATGTTTTTTTATAATTATAATTATATATGAATGAACACTTTTTAATAATGTTTTTGTTATGAATAATACTTATATAATAATATTATAGTAAGGATAATATGCAATTAAATATTGACAGGTTTTTTATCATAATATAAATACATATTTTAAAGTTTTTTATAATAATAATAATATATGAACACTTTTTAGTAATGTTTTTGTAATTAATAATCCAAATATAATAATATTATAGAAACGATAATATGCAAATAAATATTGACAGGTTTTTTTGATCATAATATAAATACATAGTTTAAAGTTTTTTTATAATAATAATTATATATGAATGAACACTTTTTAGTAATGTTTTTATAATTAATAATACAAATATAATAATATTATAGAAACGATAATATGCAAATAAATATTGACAGGTTTTTTTGATCATAATATAAATACATAGTTTAAAGTTTTTTTATAATAATAATTATATATGAATGAACACTTTTTAGTAATGTTTTTGTAATTAATAATACAAATATAATAATATTATAGAAACGATAATATGCAAATAAATATTGACAGGTTTTTTTGATCATAATATAAATACATAGTTTAAAGTTTTTTTTTAATTATAATTATATATGAATGAACACTTTTTAATAATGTTTTTGTTATTAATAATACATATATAATAATATTATAGGAAGTATAATATACAAATAAATATATATAAATGTTTTTGATCATAATATAAATACATATTTTATAATAATTTTATAATAATAATAATATATGAATGAACACTTTTTAATAATGTTTTTGTTATTAATAATACATATATAATAATATTATAGGAAGGATAATATACAAATAAATATATAAAAATGTTTTTGATCATAATATAAATACATATTTTATAATATTTTTATAATAATAATTATATATGAATGAACACTTTTTAATAATGTTTTTGTAATTAATAATACAAATATAATAATATTATAGTAAGGATAATATGCAATTAAATATTGACAGGTTTTTTTATCATAATATAAATACATATTTTATAATTTTTATATAAAAATAATTATATATGAATGAACACTTTTTAATGATGTTTTTGTTATTAATAATACATATATAATAATATTATAGGAAGGATAATATACAAATAAATATATATAAATGTTTTTGATCATAATATAAATAAATATTTTATAATATTTTTATAATTATAATTATATATGAATGAACACTTTTTAATAATGTTTTTAATAATAATAATACATATATATTAATATTATAGTAAGGATAATATGCAAATAAATATTCACAGGTTTTTTTTATCATAATATAAATACATATTTTAAAGTTTTTTATAATAATAATTATATATGAATGAACACTTTTTAGTAATGTTTTTGTAATTAATAATACAAATATAATAATATTATAGAAACGATAATATGAAAATAAATATTGACAGGTTTTTTTGATCATAATATAAATACATAGTTTAATGTTTTTTTATAATTATAATTATATATGAATGAACACTTTTTAATAATGTTTTTGTTATGAATAATACTTATATAATAATATTATAGTAAGGATAATATGCAATTAAATATTGACAGGTTTTTTTATCATAATATAAATACATATTTTATAATTTTTATATACAAATAATTATATATGAATGAACACTTTTTAATGATGTTTTTGTTATTAATAATACATATATAATAATATTATAGGAAGGATAATATACAAATAAATATATATAAATGTTTTTGATCATAATATAAATACATATTTTATAATATTTTTATAATAATAATTATATATGAATGAACACTTTTGAATAATGTTTTTGTTATTAATAATACATATATAATAATATTATAGGAAGGATAATATACAAATAAATATATATAAATGTTTTTGATCATAATATAAATACATATTTTATAATATTTTTATAATAATAATTATATATGAATGAACACTTTTTAATAATGTTTTTGTTATTAATAATACATATATAATAATATTATAGGAAGGATAATATGCAAATAAATATTCACAGGTTTTTTTATCATAATATAAATACATATTTTAAAGTTTTTTATAATAATAATAATATATGAATGAACACTTTTTAGTAATGTTTTTGTAATTAGTAATACAAATATAATAATATTATAGAAACGATAATATGCAAAAAAATATTGACAGGTTTTTTTGATCATAATATAAATACATAGTTTAAAGTTTTTTTATAATAATAATTATATATGAATGAACACTTTTTAGTAATGTTTTTGTAATTAATAATACAAATATAATAATATTATAGAAACGATAATATGAAAATAAATATTGACAGGTTTTTTTGATCATAATATAAATACATAGTTTAAAGTTTTTTTATAATTATAATTATATATGAATGAACACTTTTTAATAATGTTTTTGTTATGAATAATACATATATAATAATATTATAGGAAGGATAATATACAAATAAATATATATAAATGTTTTTGATCATAATATAAATACATATTTTATAATATTTTTATAATAATAATAATATATGAATGAACACTTTTTAATAATGTTTTTGTTATGAATAATACATATATAATAATATTATAGGAAGGATAATATACAAATAAATATATATAAATGTTTTTGATCATAATATAAATACATATTTTATAATATTTTTATAATAATAATTATATATGAATGAACACTTTTTAATAATGTTTTTGTTATTAATAATACATATATAATAATATTATAGGAAGGATAATATACAAATAAATATATATAAATGTTTTTGATCATAATATAAATACATATTTTATAATATTTTTATAATAATAATTATATATGAATGAACAATTTTTAATGATGTTTTTGTAATTAATAATACATATATAATAATATTATAGGAAGGATAATATGCAAATAAATATTTACAGGTTTTTTTATCATAATATAAATACATATTTTAAAGTTTTTTATAATTATAATTATATATGAATGAACACTTTTTAGTAATGTTTTTGTAATTAATAATACAAATATAATAATATTATAGAAACGATAATATGAAAATAAATATTGACAGGTTTTTTTGATCATAATATAAATACATAGTTTAAAGTTTTTTTATAATTATAATTATATATGAATGAACACTTTTTAATAATGTTTTTGTTATGAATAATACATATATAATAATATTATAGGTAAGATAATATACAAATAAATATATAAAAATGTTTTTGATCATAATATAAATACATATTTTATAATATTTTTATAATTATAATTATATATGAATGAACACTTTTTAATAATGTTTTTAATAATAATAATACATATATATTAATATTATAGTAAGGATAATATGCAATTAAATATTGAAAGGTTTTTTTTATCATAATATAAATACATATTTTATAATTTTTATATAAAAATAATTATATATGAATGAACACTTTTTAATGATGTTTTTGTTATTAATAATACATATATAATAATATTATAGGAAGGATAATATACAAATAAATATATATAAATGTTTTTGATCATAATATAAATACATATTTTATAATATTTTTATAATAATAATTATATATGAATAAACACTTTTGAATAATGTTTTTGTTATTAATAATACATATATAATAATATTATAGGAAGGATAATATACAAATAAATATATATAAATGTTTTTGATCATAATATAAATACATATTTTATAATATTTTTATAATAATAATTATATATGAATGAACACTTTTTAATAATGTTTTTGTTATTAATAATACATATATAATAATATTATAGGAAGGATAATATGCAAATAAATATTCACAGGTTTTTTTGATCATAATATAAATACATAGTTTAAAGTTTTTTTATAATAATAATTATATATGAATGAACACTTTTTAGTAATTTTTTTGTAATTAATAATACAAATATAATAATATTATAGAAACGATAATATGCAAATAAATATTGACAGGTTTTTTTGATCATAATATAAATACATAGTTTAAAGTTTTTTTATAATTATAATTATATATGAATGAACACTTTTTAATAATGTTTTGTTATGAATAATACATATATAATAATATTATAGGAAGGATAATATACAAATAAATATATATAAATGTTTTTGATCATAATATAAATACATATTTTATAATATTTTTATAATAATAATTATATATGAATGAACACTTTTTAATAATGTTTTTGTTATGAATAATACATATATAATAATATTATAGGAAGGATAATATACAAATAAATATATATAAATGTTTTTGATCATAATATAAATACATATTTTTAATATTTTTATAATAATAATTTTATATGAATGAATACTTTTGAATAATGTTTTTGTTATTAATAATACATATATAATAATATTATAGGAAGGATAATATACAAATAAATATATATAAATGTTTTTGATCATAATATAAATACATATTTTATAATATTTTTATAATAATAATTATATATGAATGAACACTTTTTAATGATGTTTTTGTAATTAATAATACATATATAATAATATTATAGGAAGGATAATATGCAAATAAATATTCACAGTTTTTTTTTATCATAATATAAATACATATTTTATAATATTTTTATAATAATAATTATATATGAATGAACACTTTTTAGTAATGTTTTTGTAATTATTAATACAAATATAATAATATTATAGAAACGATAATATGAAAATAAATATTGACAGGTTTTTTTGATCATAATATAAATACATAGTTTAAAGTTTTTTTATAATTATAATTATATATGAATGAACACTTTTTAATAATGTTTTTGTTATGAATAATACATATATAATAATATTATAGGAAGGATAATATACAAATAAATATATATAAATGTTTTTGATCATAATATAAAAACATATTTTATAATATTTTTATAATTATAATTATATATGAATGAACACTTTTTAATAATGTTTTTAATAATAATAATACATATATATTAATATTATAGTAAGGATAATATGCAATTAAATATTGACAGGTTTTTTTTTATCATAATATTAATACATATTTTAAAATTTTTATATAAAAATAATTATATATGAATGAACACTTTTTAATGATGTTTTTGTAATTAATAATACATATATAATAATATTATAGGAAGGATAATATGCAAATAAATATTCACAGGTTTTTTTTATCATAGTATAAATACATATTTTAAATTTTTTTTTAATAATAATTATATATGAATGAACACTTTTTAGTAATGTTTTTGTAATTAATAATACAAATATAATAATATTATAGAAACGATAATATGAAAATAAATATTGACAGGTTTTTTTGATCATAATATAAATACATAGTTTAAAGTTTTTTTATAATTATATTTATATATGAATGAACACTTTTTAATAATGTTTTTGTTATGAATAATACATATATAATAATATTATAGGAAGGATAATATACAAATAAATATATAAAAATGTTTTTGATCATAATATAAATACATATTTTATAATATTTTTATAATTATAATTATATATGAATGAACACTTTTTAATAATGTTTTTAATAATAATAATACATATATATTAATATTATAGTAAGGATAATATGCAATTAAATATTGAAAGGTTTTTTTTTATCATAATATAAATACATATTTTATAATTTTTATATAAAAATAATTATATATGAATGAACACTTTTTAATGATGTTTTTGTTATTAATAATACATATATAATAATATTATAGGAAGGATAATATACAAATAAATATATATAAATGTTTTTGATCATAATATAAATACATATTTTATAATATTTTTATAATAATAATTATATATGAATAAACACTTTTGAATAATGTTTTTGTTATTAATAATACATATATAATAATATTATAGGAAGGATAATATACAAATAAATATATATAAATGTTTTTGATCATAATATAAATACATATTTTATAATATTTTTATAATAATAATTATATATGAATGAACACTTTTTAATAATGTTTTTGTTATTAATAATACATATATAATAATATTATAGGAAGGATAATATGCAAATAAATATTCACAGGTTTTTTTGATCATAATATAAATACATAGTTTAAAGTTTTTTTATAATAATAATTATATATGAATGAACACTTTTTAGTAATTTTTTTGTAATTAATAATACAAATATAATAATATTATAAAAACGATAATATGCAAATAAATATTGACAGGTTTTTTTGATCATAATATAAATACATAGTTTAAAGTTTTTTTATAATTATAATTATATATGAATGAACACTTTTTAATAATGTTTTTGTTATGAATAATACATATATAATAATATTATAGGAAGGATAATATACAAATAAATATATATAAATGTTTTTGATCATAATATAAATACATATTTTATAATATTTTTATAATAATAATTATATATGAATGAACACTTTTTAATAATGTTTTTGTTATGAATAATACATATATAATAATATTATAGGAAGGATAATATACAAATAAATATATATAAATGTTTTTGATCATAATATAAATACATATTTTTAATATTTTTATAATAATAATTTTATATGAATGAATACTTTTGAATAATGTTTTTGTTATTAATAATACATATATAATAATATTATAGGAAGGATAATATACAAATAAATATATATAAATGTTTTTGATCATAATATAAATACATATTTTATAATATTTTTATAATAATAATTATATATGAATGAACACTTTTTAATGATGTTTTTGTAATTAATAATACATATATAATAATATTATAGGAAGGATAATATGCAAATAAATATTCACAGTTTTTTTTTATCATAATATAAATACATATTTTATAATATTTTTATAATAATAATTATATATGAATGAACACTTTTTAGTAATGTTTTTGTAATTATTAATACAAATATAATAATATTATAGAAACGATAATATGAAAATAAATATTGACAGGTTTTTTTTATCATAATATAAATACATAGTTTAAAGTTTTTTTATAATTATAATTATATATGAATGAACACTTTTTAATAATGTTGTTGTTATGAATAATACATATATAATAATATTATAGGAAGGATAATATACAAATAAATATATATAAATGTTTTTGATCATAATATAAAAACATATTTTATAATATTTTTATAATTATAATTATATATGAATGAACACTTTTTAATAATGTTTTTAATAATAATAATACATATATATTAATATTATAGTAAGGATAATATGCAATTAAATATTGACAGGTTTTTTTTATCATAATATTAATACACATTTTAAAATTTTTATATAAAAATAATTATATATGAATGAACACTTTTTAATGATGTTTTTGTAATTAATAATACATATATAATAATATTATAGGAAGGATAATATGCAAATAAATATTCACAGGTTTTTTTTATCATAGTATAAATACATATTTTAAATTTTTTTTTAATAATAATTATATATGAATGAACACTTTTTAGTAATGTTTTTGTAATTAATAATACAAATATAATAATATTATAGAAACGATAATATGAAAATAAATATTGACAGGTTTTTTTGATCATAATATAAATACATAGTTTAAAGTTTTTTTATAATTATATTTATATATGAATGAACACTTTTTAATAATGTTTTTGTTATGAATAATACATATATAATAATATTATAGGAAGGATAATATACAAATAAATATATAAAAATGTTTTTGATCATAATATAAATACATATTTTATAATATTTTTATAATTATAATTATATATGAATGAACACTTTTTAATAATGTTTTTAATAATAATAATACATATATATTAATATTATAGTAAGGATAATATGCAATTAAATATTGAAAGGTTTTTTTTTATCATAATATAAATACATATTTTATAATTTTTATATAAAAATAATTATATATGAATGAACACTTTTTAATGATGTTTTTGTTATTATTAATACATATATAATAATATTATAGGAAGGATAATATACAAATAAATATATATAAATGTTTTTGATCATAATATAAATACATATTTTATAATATTTTTATAATAATAATTATATATGAATAAACACTTTTGAATAATGTTTTTGTTATTAATAATACATATATAATAATATTATAGGAAGGATAATATACAAATAAATATATATAAATGTTTTTGATCATAATATAAATACATATTTTATAATATTTTTATAATAATAATTATATATGAATGAACACTTTTTAATAATGTTTTTGTTATTAATAATACATATATAATAATATTATAGGAAGGATAATATGCAAATAAATATTCACAGGTTTTTTTGATCATAATATAAATACATAGTTTAAAGTTTTTTTATAATAATAATTATATATGAATGAACACTTTTTAGTAATGTTTTTGTAATTAATAATACAAATATAATAATATTATAGAAACGATAATATGCAAATAAATATTGACAGGTTTTTTTGATCATAATATAAATACATAGTTTAAAGTTTTTTTATAATTATAATTATATATGAATGAACACTTTTTAATAATGTTTTTGTTATTAATAATACATATATAATAATATTATAGGAAGTATAATATACAAATAAATATATATAAATGTTTTTGATCATAATATAAATACATATTTTATAATAATTTTATAATAATAATAATATATGAATGAACACTTTTTAATAATGTTTTTGTTATTAATAATACATATATAATAATATTATAGGAAGGATAATATACAAATAAATATATAAAAATGTTTTTGATCATAATATAAATACATATTTTATAATATTTTTATAATAATAATTATATATGAATGAACACTTTTTAATAATGTTTTTGTAATTAATAATACAAATATAATAATATTATAGTAAGGATAATATGCAATTAAATATTGACAGGTTTTTTTTATCATAATATAAATACATATTTTATAATTTTTATATAAAAATAATTATATATGAATGAACACTTTTTAATGATGTTTTTGTTATTAATAATACATATATAATAATATTATAGGAAGGATAATATACAAATAAATATATATAAATGTTTTTGATCATAATATAAATAAATATTTTATAATATTTTTATAATTATAATTATATATGAATGAACACTTTTTAATAATGTTTTTAATAATAATAATACATATATATTAATATTATAGTAAGGATAATATGCAAATAAATATTCACAGGTTTTTTTTATCATAATATAAATACATATTTTAAAGTTTTTTATAATAATAATTATATATGAATGAACACTTTTTAGTAATGTTTTTGTAATTAATAATACAAATATAATAATATTATAGAAACGATAATATGAAAATAAATATTGACAGGTTTTTTTGATCATAATATAAATACATAGTTTAATGTTTTTTTATAATTATAATTATATATGAATGAACACTTTTTAATAATGTTTTTGTTATGAATAATACTTATATAATAATATTATAGTAAGGATAATATGCAATTAAATATTGACAGGTTTTTTTATCATAATATAAATACATATTTTATAATTTTTATATACAAATAATTATATATGAATGAACACTTTTTAATGATGTTTTTGTTATTAATAATACATATATAATAATATTATAGGAAGGATAATATACAAATAAATATATATAAATGTTTTTGATCATAATATAAATACATATTTTATAATATTTTTATAATAATAATTATATATGAATGAACACTTTTGAATAATGTTTTTGTTATTAATAATACATATATAATAATATTATAGGAAGGATAATATACAAATAAATATATATAAATGTTTTTGATCATAATATAAATACATATTTTATAATATTTTTATAATAATAATTATATATGAATGAACACTTTTTAATAATGTTTTTGTTATTAATAATACATATATAATAATATTATAGGAAGGATAATATGCAAATAAATATTCACAGGTTTTTTTATCATAATATAAATACATATTTTAAAGTTTTTTATAATAATAATAATATATGAATGAACACTTTTTAGTAATGTTTTTGTAATTAGTAATACAAATATAATAATATTATAGAAACGATAATATGCAAAAAAATATTGACAGGTTTTTTTGATCATAATATAAATACATAGTTTAAAGTTTTTTTATAATAATAATTATATATGAATGAACACTTTTTAGTAATGTTTTTGTAATTAATAATACAAATATAATAATATTATAGAAACGATAATATGAAAATAAATATTGACAGGTTTTTTTGATCATAATATAAATACATAGTTTAAAGTTTTTTTATAATTATAATTATATATGAATGAACACTTTTTAATAATGTTTTTGTTATGAATAATACATATATAATAATATTATAGGAAGGATAATATACAAATAAATATATATAAATGTTTTTGATCATAATATAAATACATATTTTATAATATTTTTATAATAATAATAATATATGAATGAACACTTTTTAATAATGTTTTTGTTATGAATAATACATATATAATAATATTATAGGAAGGATAATATACAAATAAATATATATAAATGTTTTTGATCATAATATAAATACATATTTTATAATATTTTTATAATAATAATTATATATGAATGAACACTTTTTAATAATGTTTTTGTTATTAATAATACATATATAATAATATTATAGGAAGGATAATATACAAATAAATATATATAAATGTTTTTGATCATAATATAAATACATATTTTATAATATTTTTATAATAATAATTATATATGAATGAACAATTTTTAATGATGTTTTTGTAATTAATAATACATATATAATAATATTATAGGAAGGATAATATGCAAATAAATATTTACAGGTTTTTTTATCATAATATAAATACATATTTTAAAGTTTTTTATAATTATAATTATATATGAATGAACACTTTTTAGTAATGTTTTTGTAATTAATAATACAAATATAATAATATTATAGAAACGATAATATGAAAATAAATATTGACAGGTTTTTTTGATCATAATATAAATACATAGTTTAAAGTTTTTTTATAATTATAATTATATATGAATGAACACTTTTTAATAATGTTTTTGTTATGAATAATACATATATAATAATATTATAGGTAAGATAATATACAAATAAATATATAAAAATGTTTTTGATCATAATATAAATACATATTTTATAATATTTTTATAATTATAATTATATATGAATGAACACTTTTTAATAATGTTTTTAATAATAATAATACATATATATTAATATTATAGTAAGGATAATATGCAATTAAATATTGAAAGGTTTTTTTTATCATAATATAAATACATATTTTATAATTTTTATATAAAAATAATTATATATGAATGAACACTTTTTAATGATGTTTTTGTTATTAATAATACATATGAGGGGTTGAGAGGCCAAGGGAGATATGTGACTTTTTAAAAAATGTTGTCATGGTAACGGGTTTTGTTAAAAAAGGGTGGAATTTCAACAAATAATTCATTTATATCCCTTGGCCTCCAAACTAAACACCTAAGAGTTGGAAGCCAAGGGGTATAAGTGAATTTATTTTTATTTTTATTTTATTTTTTATGACTCTGAAAAAAATACAATGACATTTTTAAAAAAGTCACTTATCTCCCTTGGCCTCTCAACCCCTCATATATAATAATATTATAGGAAGGATAATATACAAATAAATATATATAAATGTTTTTGATCATAATATAAATACATATTTTATAATATTTTTATAATAATAATTATATATGAATAAACACTTTTGAATAATGTTTTTGTTATTAATAATACATATATAATAATATTATAGGAAGGATAATATACAAATAAATATATATAAATGTTTTTGATCATAATATAAATACATATTTTATAATATTTTTATAATAATTATATATGAATGAACACTTTTTAATAATGTTTTTGTTATTAATAATACATATATAATAATATTATAGGAAGGATAATATGCAAATAAATATTCACAGGTTTTTTTGATCATAATATAAATACATAGTTTAAAGTTTTTTTATAATAATAATTATATATGAATGAACACTTTTTAGTAATTTTTTTGTAATTAATAATACAAATATAATAATATTATAGAAACGATAATATGCAAATAAATATTGACAGGTTTTTTTGATCATAATATAAATACATAGTTTAAAGTTTTTTTATAATTATAATTATATATGAATGAACACTTTTTAATAATGTTTTTGTTATGAATAATACATATATAATAATATTATAGGAAGGATAATATACAAATAAATATATATAAATGTTTTTGATCATAATATAAATACATATTTTATAATATTTTTATAATAATAATTATATATGAATGAACACTTTTTAATAATGTTTTTGTTATGAATAATACATATATAATAATATTATAGGAAGGATAATATACAAATAAATATATATAAATGTTTTTGATCATAATATAAATACATATTTTTAATATTTTTATAATAATAATTTTATATGAATGAATACTTTTGAATAATGTTTTTGTTATTAATAATACATATATAATAATATTATAGGAAGGATAATATACAAATAAATATATATAAATGTTTTTGATCATAATATAAATACATATTTTATAATATTTTTATAATAATAATTATATATGAATGAACACTTTTTAATGATGTTTTTGTAATTAATAATACATATATAATAATATTATAGGAAGGATAATATGCAAATAAATATTCACAGTTTTTTTTTATCATAATATAAATACATATTTTATAATATTTTTATAATAATAATTATATATGAATGAACACTTTTTAGTAATGTTTTTGTAATTATTAATACAAATATAATAATATTATAGAAACGATAATATGAAAATAAATATTGACAGGTTTTTTTGATCATAATATAAATACATAGTTTAAAGTTTTTTTATAATTATAATTATATATGAATGAACACTTTTTAATAATGTTTTTGTTATGAATAATACATATATAATAATATTATAGGAAGGATAATATACAAATAAATATATATAAATGTTTTTGATCATAATATAAAAACATATTTTATAATATTTTTATAATTATAATTATATATGAATGAACACTTTTTAATAATGTTTTTAATAATAATAATACATATATATTAATATTATAGTAAGGATAATATGCAATTAAATATTGACAGGTTTTTTTTTATCATAATATTAATACATATTTTAAAATTTTTATATAAAAATAATTATATATGAATGAACACTTTTTAATGATGTTTTTGTAATTAATAATACATATATAATAATATTATAGGAAGGATAATATGCAAATAAATATTCACAGGTTTTTTTTATCATAGTATAAATACATATTTTAAATTTTTTTTTAATAATAATTATATATGAATGAACACTTTTTAGTAATGTTTTTGTAATTAATAATACAAATATAATAATATTATAGAAACGATAATATGAAAATAAATATTGACAGGTTTTTTTGATCATAATATAAATACATAGTTTAAAGTTTTTTTATAATTATATTTATATATGAATGAACACTTTTTAATAATGTTTTTGTTATGAATAATACATATATAATAATATTATAGGAAGGATAATATACAAATAAATATATAAAAATGTTTTTGATCATAATATAAATACATATTTTATAATATTTTTATAATTATAATTATATATGAATGAACACTTTTTAATAATGTTTTTAATAATAATAATACATATATATTAATATTATAGTAAGGATAATATGCAATTAAATATTGAAAGGTTTTTTTTTATCATAATATAAATACATATTTTATAATTTTTATATAAAAATAATTATATATGAATGAACACTTTTTAATGATGTTTTTGTTATTAATAATACATATATAATAATATTATAGGAAGGATAATATACAAATAAATATATATAAATGTTTTTGATCATAATATAAATACATATTTTATAATATTTTTATAATAATAATTATATATGAATAAACACTTTTGAATAATGTTTTTGTTATTAATAATACATATATAATAATATTATAGGAAGGATAATATACAAATAAATATATATAAATGTTTTTGATCATAATATAAATACATATTTTATAATATTTTTATAATAATAATTATATATGAATGAACACTTTTTAATAATGTTTTTGTTATTAATAATACATATATAATAATATTATAGGAAGGATAATATGCAAATAAATATTCACAGGTTTTTTTGATCATAATATAAATACATAGTTTAAAGTTTTTTTATAATAATAATTATATATGAATGAACACTTTTTAGTAATTTTTTTGTAATTAATAATACAAATATAATAATATTATAGAAACGATAATATGCAAATAAATATTGACAGGTTTTTTTGATCATAATATAAATACATAGTTTAAAGTTTTTTTATAATTATAATTATATATGAATGAACACTTTTTAATAATGTTTTTGTTATGAATAATACATATATAATAATATTATAGGAAGGATAATATACAAATAAATATATATAAATGTTTTTGATCATAATATAAATACATATTTTATAATATTTTTATAATAATAATTATATATGAATGAACACTTTTTAATAATGTTTTTGTTATGAATAATACATATATAATAATATTATAGGAAGGATAATATACAAATAAATATATATAAATGTTTTTGATCATAATATAAATACATATTTTTAATATTTTTATAATAATAATTTTATATGAATGAATACTTTTGAATAATGTTTTTGTTATTAATAATACATATATAATAATATTATAGGAAGGATAATATACAAATAAATATATATAAATGTTTTTGATCATAATATAAATACATATTTTATAATATTTTTATAATAATAATTATATATGAATGAACACTTTTTAATGATGTTTTTGTAATTAATAATACATATATAATAATATTATAGGAAGGATAATATGCAAATAAATATTCACAGTTTTTTTTTATCATAATATAAATACATATTTTATAATATTTTTATAATAATAATTATATATGAATGAACACTTTTTAGTAATGTTTTTGTAATTATTAATACAAATATAATAATATTATAGAAACGATAATATGAAAATAAATATTGACAGGTTTTTTTTATCATAATATAAATACATAGTTTAAAGTTTTTTTATAATTATAATTATATATGAATGAACACTTTTTAATAATGTTGTTGTTATGAATAATACATATATAATAATATTATAGGAAGGATAATATACAAATAAATATATATAAATGTTTTTGATCATAATATAAAAACATATTTTATAATATTTTTATAATTATAATTATATATGAATGAACACTTTTTAATAATGTTTTTAATAATAATAATACATATATATTAATATTATAGTAAGGATAATATGCAATTAAATATTGACAGGTTTTTTTTATCATAATATTAATACATATTTTAAAATTTTTATATAAAAATAATTATATATGAATGAACACTTTTTAATGATGTTTTTGTAATTAATAATACATATATAATAATATTATAGGAAGGATAATATGCAAATAAATATTCACAGGTTTTTTTTATCATAGTATAAATACATATTTTAAATTTTTTTTTAATAATAATTATATATGAATGAACACTTTTTAGTAATGTTTTTGTAATTAATAATACAAATATAATAATATTATAGAAACGATAATATGAAAATAAATATTGACAGGTTTTTTTGATCATAATATAAATACATAGTTTAAAGTTTTTTTATAATTATATTTATATATGAATGAACACTTTTTAATAATGTTTTTGTTATGAATAATACATATATAATAATATTATAGGAAGGATAATATACAAATAAATATATAAAAATGTTTTTGATCATAATATAAATACATATTTTATAATATTTTTATAATTATAATTATATATGAATGAACACTTTTTAATAATGTTTTTAATAATAATAATACATATATATTAATATTATAGTAAGGATAATATGCAATTAAATATTGAAAGGTTTTTTTTTATCATAATATAAATACATATTTTATAATTTTTATATAAAAATAATTATATATGAATGAACACTTTTTAATGATGTTTTTGTTATTAATAATACATATATAATAATTATATAGGAAGGATAATATACAAATAAATATATATAAATGTTTTTGATCATAATATAAATACATATTTTATAATATTTTTATAATAATAATTATATATGAATAAACACTTTTGAATAATGTTTTTGTTATTAATAATACATATATAATAATATTATAGGAAGGATAATATACAAATAAATATATATAAATGTTTTTGATCATAATATAAATACATATTTTATAATATTTTTATAATAATAATTATATATGAATGAACACTTTTTAATAATGTTTTTGTTATTAATAATACATATATAATAATATTATAGGAAGGATAATATGCAAATAAATATTCACAGGTTTTTTTGATCATAATATAAATACATAGTTTAAAGTTTTTTTATAATAATAATTATATATGAATGAACACTTTTTAGTAATTTTTTTGTAATTAATAATACAAATATAATAATATTATAGAAACGATAATATGCAAATAAATATTGACAGGTTTTTTTGATCATAATATAAATACATAGTTTAAAGTTTTTTTATAATTATAATTATATATGAATGAACACTTTTTAATAATGTTTTTGTTATGAATAATACATATATAATAATATTATAGGAAGGATAATATACAAATAAATATATATAAATGTTTTTGATCATAATATAAATACATATTTTATAATATTTTTATAATAATAATTATATATGAATGAACACTTTTTAATAATGTTTTTGTTATGAATAATACATATATAATAATATTATAGGAAGGATAATATACAAATAAATATATATAAATGTTTTTGATCATAATATAAATACATATTTTTAATATTTTTATAATAATAATTTTATATGAATGAATACTTTTGAATAATGTTTTTGTTATTAATAATACATATATAATAATATTATAGGAAGGATAATATACAAATAAATATATATTACAAAAACATTACTAAAAAGTGTTCATTCATATATAATTATTATTATAAAAAAACTTTAAACTATGTATTTATATTATGATCAAAAAAACCTGTCAATATTTATTTGCATATTATCGTTTCTATAATATTATTATATATGTATTATTAATAACAAAAACATTATTAAAAAGTGTTCATTTATATATTATTATTATTATAAAATTATTATAAAATATGTATTTATATTATGATCAAAAACATTTATATATATAATACATATATAATAATATTATAGGAAGGATAATATGCAAATAAATATTCACAGTTTTTTTTTATCATAATATAAATACATATTTAAAAGTTTTTTATAATAATAATTATATATGAATGAACACTTTTTAGTAGTGTTTTTGTAATTAATAATACAAATATAATAATATTATAGAAACGATAATATGAAAATAAATATTGACAGGTTTTTTTGATCATAATATAAATACATAGTTTAAAGTTTTTTTATAATTATAATGATATATGAATGAACACTTTTTAATAATGTTTTTGTTATGAATAATACATATATAATAATATTATAGGAAGGATAATATACAAATAAATATATAAAAATGCTTTTTTATCATAATATAAATACATATTTTAAAGTTTTTTATAATAATAATTATATATGAATGAACACTTTTTAGTAATGTTTTTGTAATTAATAATACAAATATAATAATATTATAGAAACGATAATATGCAAATAGATATTGACAGGTTTTTTTGAACATAATATAAATACATAGTTTAAAGTTTTTTTATAATAATAATTATATATGAATGAACACTTTTTAGTAATGTTTTTGTAATTAATAATACAAATATAATAATATTATAGAAACGATAATATGCAAATAAATATTGACAGGTTTTTTGATCATAATATAAATACATAGTTTAAAGTTTTTTTATAATTATAATTATATATGAATGAACACTTTTTAATAATGTTTTTGTTATGAATAATACATATATTATAATATTATAGAAAGGATAATATACAAATAAATATATATAAATGTTTTTGATCATAATATAAATACATATTTTATAATATTTTTATAATAATAATAATATATGAATGAACACTTTTTAATAATATTTTTGTTATTAATAATACATATATAATAATATTATAGGAAGGATAATATACAAATAAATATATATAAATGTTTTTGATCATAATATAAATACATATTTTATAATATTTTTATAATAATAATTATATATGAATGAACACTTTTTAATAATGTTTTTGTTATTATTAATACATATATAATAATATTATAGGAAGGATAATATACAAATAAATATATATAAATGTTTTTGATCATAATATAAATACATATTTTATAATATTTTTATAATTATAATTATATATGAATGAACACTTTTTAATACTGTTTTTGTTATTAATAATACATATATAATAATATTATAGGAAGGATAATATACAAATAAATATATATAAATGTTTTTGATCATAATATAAATACATATTTTATAATATTTTTATAATTATAATTATATATGAATGAACACTTTTTAATAATGTTTTTAATAATAATAATACATATATATTAATATTATAGTAAGGATAATATGCAATTAAATATTGACAGGTTTTTTTTATCATAATATATATACATATTTTATAATTTTTATATAAAAATAATTATATATGAATGAACACTTTTTAATGATGTTTTTGTTATTAATAATACATATATAATAATATTATAGGAAGGATAATATACAAATAAATATATATAAATGTTTTTGATCATAATATAAATACATATTTTATAATATTTTTATAATAATAATTATATATGAATGAACACTTTTTAATGATGTTTTTGTAATTAATAATACATATATAATAATATTATAGGAAGGATAATATGCAAATAAATATTCACAGTTTTTTTTTATCATAATATAAATACATATTTAAAAGTTTTTTATAATAATAATTATATATGAATGAACACTTTTTAGTAATGTTTTTGTAATTAATAATACAAATATAATAATATTATAGAAACGAAAATATGAAAATAAATATTGACAGGTTTTTTTGATCATAATATAAATACATAGTTTAAAGTTTTTTTATAATTATAATTATATATGAATGAACACTTTTTAATAATGTTTTTGTTATGAATAATACATATATAATAATATTATAGGAAGGATAATATACAAATAAATAAATAAAAATGTTTTTGATCATAATATAAATACATATTTTATAATATTTTTATAATAATAATTATATATGAATGAACACTTTTTAATTATGTTTTTAAAAATAATAATACATATATATTAATATTATAGTAAGGATAATATGCAATTAAATATTGACAGGTTTTTTTTATCATAATATAAATACATATTTTAAAGTTTTTTTTTAATAATAATTATATATGAATGAACACTTTTTAGTAATGTTTTTGTAATTAATAATACAAATATAATAATATTATAGAAACGATAATATGCAAATAGATATTGACAGGTTTTTTTGAACATAATATAAATACATAGTTTAAAGTTTTTTTATAATAATAATTATATATGAATGAACACTTTTTAGTAATGTTTTTGTAATTAATAATACAAATATAATAATATTATAGAAACGATAATATGCAAATAAATATTGACAGGTTTTTTGATCATAATATAAATACATAGTTTAAAGTTTTTTTATAATTATAATTATATATGAATGAACACTTTTTAATAATGTTTTTGTTATGAATAATACATATATTATAATATTATAGAAAGGATAATATACAAATAAATATATATAAATGTTTTTGATCATAATATAAATACATATTTTATAATATTTTTATAATAATAATAATATATGAATGAACACTTTTTAATAATATTTTTGTTATTAATAATACATATATAATAATATTATAGGAAGGATAATATACAAATAAATATATATAAATGTTTTTGATCATAATATAAATACATATTTTATAATATTTTTATAATAATAATTATATATGAATGAACACTTTTTAATAATGTTTTTGTTATTAATAATACATATATAATAATATTATAGGAAAGATAATATACAAATAAATATATATAAATGTTTTTGATCATAATATAAATACATATTTTATAATATTTTTATAATTATAATTATATATGAATGAACACTTTTTAATAATGTTTTTGTTATTAATAATACATATATAATAATATTATAGGAAGGATAATATACAAATAAATGTATATAAATGTTTTTGATCATAATATAAATACATATTTTATAATATTTTTTATAATTATAATTATATATGAATGAACACTTTTTAATAATGTTTTTAATAATAATAATACATATATATTAATATTATAGGAAGGATAATATGCAATTAAATATTGACAGGTTTTTTTTATCATAATATAAATACATATTTTAAATCTTTTTATAATAATAATTATATATGAATGAACACTTTTTAGTAATGTTTTTGTAATTAATAATACAAATATAATAATATTAAAGAAACAATAATATGCAAATAAATATTGACAGGTTTTTTTGATCATAATATAAATACATAGTTTAAAGTTTTTTTATAATTATAATTATATATGAATGAACACTTTTTAATAATGTTTTTGTTATGAATAATACATATATAATAATATTATAGGAAGGATAATATACAAATAAATATATAAAAATGTTTTTGATCATAATATAAATACATATTTTATAATATTTTTATAATTATAATTATATATGAATGAACACTTTTTAATAATGTTTTTAATAATAATAATACATATATATTAATATTATAGTAAGGATAATATGCAATTAAATATTGACAGGTTTTTTTTTATCATAATATAAATACATATTTTATAATTTTTATATAAAAATAATTATATATGAATGAACACTTTTTAATGATGTTTTTGTTATTAATAATACATATATAATAATATTATAGGAAGGATAATATACAAATAAATATATATAAATGTTTTTGATCATAATATAAATACATATTTTGTAATATTTTTATAATAATAATTATATATGAATGAACACTTTTGAATAATGTTTTTGTTATTAATAATACATATATAATAATATTATAGGAAGGATAATATACAAATAAATATATATAAATGTTTTTGATCATAATATAAATACATATTTTATAATATTTTTATAATAATAATTATATATGAATGAACACCTTTTAATAATGTTTTTGTTATTAATAATACATATATAATAATATTATAGGAAGGATAATATGCAAATAAATATTCACAGGTTTTTTTATCATAATATAAATACATATTTAAAAGTTTTTTATAATAATAATAATATATGAATGAACACTTTTTAGTAATATTTTTGTAATTAATAATCCAAATATAATAATATTATAGAAACGATAATATGCAAATAAATATTGACAGGTTTTTTTGATCATAATATAAATACATAGTTTAAAGTTTTTTTATAATTATAATTATATATTAATGAACACTTTTTAATAATGTTTTTGTTATGAATAATACATATATAATAATATTATAGGAAGGATAATATACAAATAAATATATATAAATGTTTTTGATCATAATATAAATACATATTTTATAATAATTTTATAATAATAATAATATATGAATGAACACTTTTTAATAATGTTTTTGTTATTAATAATACATATATAATAATATTATAGAAACGATAATATGCAAATAAATATTGACAGGTTTTTTTGATCATAATATAAATACATAGTTTAAAGTTTTTTTTATAATTATAATTATATATGAATGAACACTTTTTAATAATGTTTTTGTTATGAATAATACATATATAATAATATTATAGGAAGGATAATATACAAATAAATATATATAAATGTTTTTGATCATAATATAAATACATATTTTATAATAATTTTATAATAATAATAATATATGAATGAACACTTTTTAATAATGTTTTTGTTATTAATTATACATATATCATAATATTATAGAAACGATAATATGCAAATAAATATTGACAGGTTTTTTTGATCATAATATAAATACATAGTTTAAAGTTTTTTTATAATAATAATTATATATGAATGAACACTTTTTAGTAATGTTTTTGTAATTAATAATACAAATATAATAATATTATAGAAACGATAATATGCAAATAAATATTGACAGGTTTTTTTGATCATAATATAAATACATAGTTTGAAGTTTTTTTTATAATTATAATTATATATGAATGAACACTTTTTAATAATGTTTTTGTTATGAATAATACATATATAATAATATTATAGGAAGGATAATATACAAATAAATATATATAAATGTTTTTGATCATAATATAAATACATATTTAAAAGTTTTTTATAATAATAATTATATATGAATGAACACTTTTTAGTAATGTTTTTGTAATTAATAATACAAATATAATAATATTATAGAAACGATAATATGAAAATAAATATTGACAGGTTTTTTTGATCATAATATAAATACATAGTTTAAAGATTTTTTATAATTATAATTATATATGAATGAACACTTTTTAGTAATGTTTTTGTAATTAATAATACAAATATAATAATATTATAGAAACGATAATATGCAAATAAATATTGACAGGTTTTTTTGATCATAATATAACTACATAGTTTAAAGTTTTTTTTATAATAATAATAATATATGAATGAACACTTTTTAATAATGTTTTTGTTATTAATAATACATATATAATAATATTATGGGAAGGATAATATACAAATAAATATATATATAAATGTTTTTGATCATAATATAAATACATATTTAAAAGTTTTTTATAATAATAATTATATATGAATGAACACATTTTAGTAATATTTTTGTAATTAATAATACAAATATAATAATATTATAGAAACGATAATATGAAAATAAATATTGACAGGTTTTTTTGATCATAATATAAATACATAGTTTAAAGATTTTTTATAATTATAATTATATATGAATGAACACTTTTTAATAATGTTTTTGTTATGAATAATACATATATAATAATATTATAGGAAGGATAATATACAAATAAATATATAAAAATGTTTTTGATCATAATATAAATACATATTTTATAATATTTTTATAATTATAATTATATATGAATGAACACTTTTTAATAATGTTTTAAATAATAATAATACATATATATTAATATTATAGTAAGGATAATATGCAATTAAATATTGACAGGTTTTTTTTTATCATAATATAAATACATATTTTATAATTTTTATATAAAAATAATTATATATGAATGAACACTTTTTAATGATGTTTTTGTTATTAAAAATACATATATAATAATATTACAAGGAAGGATAATATACAAAATAATATATATAAATGTTTTTGATCATAATATAAATACATATTTTATAATATTTTTATAATAATAATTATATATGAATGAACACTTTTGAATAATGTTTTTGTTATTAATAATACATATATAATAATATTATAGGAAGGATAATATACAAATAAATATATATAAATGTTTTTGATCATAATATAAATACATATTTTATAATATTTTTATAATAATAATTATATATGAATGAACACCTTTTAATAATGTTTTTGTTATTAATAATACATATATAATAATATTATAGGAAGGATAATATGCAAATAAATATTCACAGGTTTTTTTATCATAATATAAATACATATTTTAAAGTTTTTTATAATAATAATAAAATATGAATGAACACTTTTTAGTAATGTTTTTGTAATTAATAATCCAAATATAATAATATTATAGAAACGATAATATGCAAATAAATATTGACAGGTTTTTTTGATCATAATATAAATTCATAGTTTAAAGTTTTTTTATAATTATAATTATATATGAATGAACACTTTTTAATAATGTTTTTGTTATGAATAATACATATATAATAATATTATAGGAAGGATAATATACAAATAAATATATATAAATGTTTTTGATCATAATATAAATACATATTTTATAATAATTTTATAATAATAATAATATATGAATGAACACTTTTTAATAATGTTTTTGTTATTAATAATACATATATAATAATATTATAGAAACGATAATATGCAAATAAATATTGACAGGTTTTTTTGATCATAATATAAATACATAGTTTAAAGTTTTTTTATAATAATAATTATATATGAATGAACACTTTTTAGTAATGTTTTTGTAATTAATAATACAAATATAATAATATTATAGAAACGATAATATGCAAATAAATATTGACAGGTTTTTTTGATCATAATATAAATACATAGTTTAAAGTTTTTTTTATAATTATAATTATATATGAATGAACACTTTTTGATAATGTTTTTGTTATGAATAATACATATATAATAATATTATAGGAAGGATAATATACAAATAAATATATATAAATGTTTTTGATCATAATATAAATACATATTTTATAATAATTTTATAATAATAATAATATATGAATGAACACTTTTTAATAATGTTTTTGTTATTAATAATACATATATAATAATATTATAGGAAGGATAATATACAAATAAATATATAAAAATGTTTTTGATCATAATATAAATACATTTTTTATAATAATAATTATATATGAATGAACACTTTTTAATAATGTTTTTATTATTAATAATACATATATAATAATATTATAGGAAGGATAATATGCAAATAAATATTCACAGGTTTTTTTATCATAATATAAATACATATTTTAAAGTTTTTTATAATAATAATAATATATGAATGAACACTTTTAGTAATGTTTTTGTAATTAATAATACAAATATAATAATATTATAGAAACGATAATATGCAAATAAATATTGACAGGTTTTTTTTATCATAATATAAATACATAGTTTAAAGTTTTTTTATAATAATAATTATATATGAATGAACACTTTTTAGTAATGTTTTTGTAATTAATAATAATTTAATTGCATATTATCCTTACTATAATATTAATATATATGTATTATTATTATTAAAAACATATTTTAAAATATGTAATTATATTATGATCAAAAACATTTTTATATATTTATTTGTATATTATCCTTCCTATAATATTATTATATATGTATTATTCATAACAAAAACATTATTAAAAAGTGTTCATTCATATATAATTATAATTATAAAAAAACTTTAAACTTTGTATTTATATTATGATCAAAAAAACCTGTCAATATTTATTTTCATATTATCGTTTCTATAATATTATTATATTTGTATTATTAATTACAAAAACATTACTAAAAAGTGTTCATTCATATATAATTATTATTATAAAAATATTATAAAATATGTATTTATATTATGATCAAAAACATTTATATATATTTATTTGTATATTATCCTTCCTATAATATTATTATATATGTATTATTAATAACAAAAACATTATTAAAAAGTGTTCATTCATATATAATTATTATTATAAAAATATTATAAAATATGTATTTATATTATGATCAAAAACATTTATATATATTTATTTGTATATTATCCTTCCTATAATATAATTATATATGTATTATTCATAACAAAAACATTATTAAAAAGTGTTCATTCATATATAATTATTATTATAAAAATATTATAAAATATGTATTTATATTATGATCAAAAACATTTATATATATTTTTTTGTATATTATCCTTCCTATAATATTATTATATATGTATTATTCATAACAAAAACATTATTAAAAAGTGTTCATTCATATATAATTATAATTATAAAAAAAACTTTAAACTATGTATTTATATTATGATCAAAAAAACCTGTCAATATTTATTTGCATATTATCGTTTCTATAATATTATTATATTTGTATTATTAATTACAAAAACATTACTAAAAAGTGTTCATTCATATATTATTATTATTATAAAAAACTTTAAAATATGTATTTATATTATGATCAAAAACATTTTTATATATTTATTTGTATATTATCCTTCCTATAATATTATTATATATGTATTATTATTAACAAAAACATTATTAAAAAGTGTTCATTCATATATTATTATTATTATAAAATTATTATAAAATATGTATTTATATTATGATCAAAAACATTTATATATATTTATTTGTATATTATCCTTCCAAAAAAACCTGTCAATATTTATTTGCATATTATCGTTTCTATAATATTATTATATAAATGTTTTTGATCATAATATAAATACATATTTTATAATATTTTTATAATAATAATTATATATGAATGAACACTTTTTAATGATGTTTTTGTAATTAATAATACATATATAATAATATTATAGGAAGGATAATATGCAAATAAATATTCACAGTTTTTTTTTATCATAATATAAATACATATTTTATAATATTTTTATAATAATAATTATATATGAATGAACACTTTTTAGTAATGTTTTTGTAATTATTAATACAAATATAATAATATTATAGAAACGATAATATGAAAATAAATATTGACAGGTTTTTTTTATCATTATATAAATACATAGTTTAAAGTTTTTTTATAATTATAATTATATATGAATGAACACTTTTTAATAATGTTGTTGTTATGAATAATACATATATAATAATATTATAGGAAGGATAATATACAAATAAATATATATAAATGTTTTTGATCATAATATAAAAACATATTTTATAATATTTTTATAATTATAATTATATATGAATGAACACTTTTTAATAATGTTTTTAATAATAATAATACATATATATTAATATTATAGTAAGGATAATATGCAATTAAATATTGACAGGTTTTTTTTTATCATAATATTAATACATATTTTAAAATTTTTATATAAAAATAATTATATATGAATGAACACTTTTTAATGATGTTTTTGTAATTAATAATACATATATAATAATATTATAGGAAGGATAATATGCAAATAAATATTCACAGGTTTTTTTTATCATAGTATAAATACATAATTTTAAATTTTTTTTTAATAATAATTATATATGAATGAACACTTTTTAGTAATGTTTTTGTAATTAATAATACAAATATAATAATATTATAGAAACGATAATATGAAAATAAATATTGACAGGTTTTTTTGATCATAATATAAATACATAGTTTAAAGTTTTTTTATAATTATATTTATATATGAATGAACACTTTTTAATAATGTTTTTGTTATGAATAATACATATATAATAATATTATAGGAAGGATAATATACAAATAAATATATAAAAATGTTTTTGATCATAATATAAATACATATTTTATAATATTTTTATAATTATAATTATATATGAATGAACACTTTTTAATAATGTTTTTAATAATAATAATACATATATATTAATATTATAGTAAGGATAATAAGCAATTAAATATTGACAGGTTTTTTTTATAATAATGTAAATACATATTTTATAATATTTTTATAATAATAATTATATATGAATGAACACTTTTGAATAATGTTTTTGTTATTAATAATATATATATAATAATATTATAGGAAGGATAATATACAAATAAATATATATAAATGTTTTTGATCATAATATAAATACATATTTTATAATATTTTTATAATAATAATTATATATGAATGAACACTTTTTAATAATGTTTTTGTTATTAATAATACATATATAATAATATTATAGGAAGAATAATATGCAAATAAATATTCACAGGTTTTTTTATCATAATATAAATACATATTTTAAAGTTTTTTATAATAATAATAATATATGAATGAACACTTTTTAGTAATGTTTTTGTAATTAATAATCCAAATATAATAATATTATAGAAACGATAATATGGAAATAAATATTGACAGGTTTTTTTGATCATAATATAAATACATAGTTTAAAGTTTTTTTATAATAATAATTATATATGAATGAACACTTTTTAGTAATGTTTTTGTAATTAATAATACAAATATAATAATATTATAGAAACGATAATATGCAAATAAATATTGACAGGTTTTTTTGATCATAATATAATACATAGTTTACAGTTTTTTTATAATTATAATTATATATGAATGAACACTTTTTAATAATGTTTTTGTTATGAATAATACATATATAATAATATTATAGGAAGGATAATATACAAATAAATATATATAAATGTTTTTGATCATAATATAAATACATATTTTATAATATTTTTATAATAATAATTATATATGAATGAACACTTTTTAATAATGTTTTTGTTATGAATAATACATATATAATAATATTATAGGAAGGATAATATACAAATAAATATATATAAATGTTTTTGGTCATAATATAAATACATATTTTATAATATTTTTATAATAATAATTATATATGAATGAACACTTTTTAATAATGTTTTTGTTATTAATAATACATATATAATGATATTATAGGAAGGATAATATACAAATAAATATATATAAATGTTTTTGATCATAATATAAATACATATTTTATAATATTTTTATAATAATAATTATATATGAATGAACACTTTTTAATGATGTTTTTGTAATTGATAATACATATATAATAATATTATAGGAAGGATAATATGCAAATAAATATTCACAGTTTTTTTTATCATAATATAAATACATATTTTATAATATTTTTATAATAATAATTATATATGAATGAACACTTTTTAATGATGTTTTTGTTATTAATAATACATATATAATAATATTATAGGAAGGATAATATACAAATAAATATATATAAATGTTTTTGATCATAATATAAATACATATTTTATAATATTTTTATAATAATAATTTTATATGAATGAACACTTTTGAATAATGTTTTTGTTATTAATAATACATATATAATAATATTATAGGAAGGATAATATACAAATAAATATATATTAATGTTTTTGATCATAATATAAATACATATTTTATAATATTTTTATAATAATAATTATATATGAATGAACACTTTTTAATGATGTTTTTGTAATTAATAATACATATATAATAATATTATAGGAAGGATAATATGCAAATAAATATTCACAGTTTTTTTTATCATAATATAAATACATATTTTAAAGTTTTTTATAATAATAATTATATATGAATGAACACTTTTTAGTAATGTTTTTGTAATTAATAATACAAATATAATAATATTATAGAAACGATAATATGCAAATAGATATTGACAGGTTTTTTTTAACATAATATAAATACATATCTTAAAGTTTTTTTATAATAATAATTATATATGAATGAACACTTTTTTGTTATGTTTTTGTAATTAATAATACAAATATAATAATATTATAGAAATGATAATATGCAAATAAATATTGACAGGTTTTTTGATCATAATATAAATACATAGTTTAAAGTTTTTTTATAATTATAATTATATATGAATGAACACTTTTTAATAATGTTTTTGTTATGAATAATACATATATAATAATATTATAGAAAGGATAATATACAAATAAATATATATAAATGTTTTTGATCATAATATAAATACATATTTTATAATATTTTTATAATAATAATAATATATGAATGAACACTTTTTAATAATGTTTTTGTTATTAATAATACATATATAATAATATTATAGGAAGGATAATATACAAATAAATATATATAAATGTTTTTGATCATAATATAAAAACATATTTTATAATATTTTTATAATAATAATTATATATGAATGAACACTTTTTAATAATGTTTTTGTTATTAATAATACATATATAATAATATTATAGGAAGGATAATATACAAATAAATATATATAAATGTTTTTGATCATAATATAAATACATATTTTATAATATTTTTATAATTATAATTATATATGAATGAACACTTTTTAATAATGTTTTTGTTATTAATAATACATATATAATAATATTATAGGAAGGATAATATGCAAATAAATATTCACAGGTTTTTTTATCATAATATAATAATAATACATATATATTAATATTATAGTAAGGATAATATGCAGTTAAATATTGAAAGGTTTTTTTTTATCATAATATAAATACATATTTTATAATTTTTATATAAAAATAATTATATATGAATGAACACTTTTTAATGATGTTTTTGTTATTAATAATACATATATAATAATATTATAGGAAGGATAATATACAAATAAATATATATAAATGTTTTTGATCATAATATAAATACATATTTTATAATATTTTTATAATAATAATTATATATGAATAAACACTTTTGAATAATGTTTTTGTTATTAATAATACATATATAATAATATTATAGGAAGGATAATATACAAATAAATATATATAAATGTTTTTGATCATAATATAAATACATATTTTATAATAATTTTATAATAATAATTATATATGAATGAACACTTTTTAATAATGTTTTTGTTATTAATAATACATATATAATAATATTATAGGAAGGATAATATGCAAATAAATATTCACAGGTTTTTTTGATCATAATATAAATACATAGTTTAAAGTTTTTTTATAATAATAATTATATATGAATGAACACTTTTTAGTAATTTTTTTGTAATTAATAATACAAATATAATAATATTATAGAAACGATAATATGCAAATAAATATTGACAGGTTTTTTTGATCATAATATAAATACATAGTTTAAAGTTTTTTTATAATTATAATTATATATGAATGAACACTTTTTAATAATGTTTTTGTTATGAATAATACATATATAATAATATTATAGGAAGGATAATATACAAATAAATATATATAAATGTTTTTGATCATAATATAAATACATATTTTATAATATTTTTATAATAATAATAATATATGAATGAACACTTTTTAATAATGTTTTTGTTATGAATAATACATATATAATAATATTATAGGAAGGATAATATACAAATAAATATATATAAATGTTTTTGATCATAATATAAATACATATTTTATAATATTTTTATAATTATAATTATATATGAATGAACACTTTTTAATAATGTTTTTAATAATAATAATACATATATATTAATATTATAGTAAGGATAATATGAAAATAAATATTGACAGGTTTTTTTGATCATAATATAAATACATAGTTTAAAGTTTTTTTATAATTATAATTATATATGAATGAACACTTTTTAATAATGTTTTTAATAATAATAATACATATATATTAATATTATAGTAAGGATAATATGCAATTAAATATTGACAGGTTTTTTTTATCATAATATAAATACATATTTTAAAATTTTTTTTTAATAATAATTATATATGAATGAACACTTTTTAGTAATGTTTTTGTAATTAATAATACAAATATAATAATATTATAGAAACGATAATATGAAAATAAATATTGACAGGTTTTTTTGATCATAATATAAATACATAGTTTAAAGTTTTTTTATAATTATATTTATATATGAATGAACACTTTTTAATAATGTTTTTGTTATGAATAATACATATATAATAATATTATAGGAAGGATAATATACAAATAAATATATAAAAATGTTTTTGATCATAATATAAATACATATTTTATAATATTTTTATAATTATAATTATATATGAATGAACACTTTTTAATAATGTTTTTAATAATAATAATACATATATATTAATATTATAGTAAGGATAATAAGCAACTAAATATTGACAGGTTTTTTTTATAATAATATAAATACATATTTTATAATTTTTATATAAAAATAATTATATATGAATGAACACTTTTTAATGATGTTTTTGTTATTAATAATACATATATAATAATATTATAGGAAGGATAATATACAAATAAATATATATAAATGTTTTTGATCATAATATAAATACATATTTTATAATATTTTTATAATAATAATTATATATGAATGAACACTTTTGAATAATGTTTTTGTTATTAATAATATATATATAATAATATTATTGGAAGGATAATATACAAATAAATATATATAAATGTTTTTGATCATAATATAAATACATATTTTATAATATTTTTATAATAATAATTATATATGAATGAACACTTTTTAATAATGTTTTTGTTATTAATAATACATATATAATAATATTATAGGAAGAATAATATGCAAATAAATATTCACAGGTTTTTTTATCATAATATAAATACATATTTTAAAGTTTTTTATAATAATAATAATATATGAATGAACACTTTTTAGTAATGTTTTTGTAATTAATAATCCAAATATAATAATATTATAGAAACGATAATATGCAAATAGATATTGACAGGTTTTTTTGAACATAATATAAATACATAGTTTAAAATTTGTATATAAAAATAATTATATATGAATGAACACTTTTTAATGATGTTTTTGTTATTAATAATACATATATAATAATATTATAGGAAGGATAATATACAAATAAATATATATAAATGTTTTTGATCATAATATAAATACATATTTTATAATATTTTTATAATAATAATTTTATATGAATGAACACTTTTGAATAATGTTTTTGTTATTAATAATACATATATATTAATATTATAGTAAGGATAATATGCAATTAAATATTGACAGGTTTTTTTTATCATAATATAAATACATATTTTAAAATTTGTATATAAAAATAATTATATATGAATGAACACTTTTTAATGATGTTTTTGTTATTAATAATACATATATAATAATATTATAGGAAGGATAATATACAAATAAATATATATAAATGTTTTTGATCATAATATAAATACATATTTTATAATATTTTTATAATAATAATTTTATATGAATGAACACTTTTGAATAATGTTTTTGTTATTAATAATACATATATAATAATATTATAGGAAGGATAATATACAAATAAATATATATAAATGTTTTTGATCATAATATAAATACATATTTTATAATATTTTTATAATAATAATTATATATGAATGAACACTTTTTAGTAATGTTTTTGTAATTAATAATACAAATATAATAATATTATAGAAACGATAATATGCAAATAGATATTGACAGGTTTTTTTGAACATAATATAAATACATAGTTTAAAGTTTTTTATAATAATAATTATATATGAATGAACACTTTTTAGTAATGTTTTTGTAATTAATAATACAAATATAATAATATTATAGAAACGATAATATGCAAATAAATATTGACAGGTTTTTTGATCATAATATAAATACATAGTTTAAAGTTTTTTTATAATTATAATTATATATAAATGAACACTTTTTAATAATGTTTTTGTTATGAATAATACATATATAATAATATTATAGAAAGGATAATATACAAATAAATATATAAAAATGTTTTTGATCATAATATAAATACATATTTTATAATATTTTTATAATTATAATTATATATGAATGAACACTTTTTAATAATGTTTTTAATAATAATAATACATATATATTAATATTATAGTAAGGATAATAAGCAATTAAATATTGACAGGTTTTTTTTATAATAATATAAATACATATTTTATAATTTTTATATAAAAATAATTATATATGAATGAACACTTTTTAATGATGTTTTTGTTATTAATAATACATATATAATAATATTATAGGAAGGATAATATACAAATAAATATATATAAATGTTTTTGATCATAATATAAATACATATTTTATAATATTTTTATAATAATAATTATATATGAATGAACACTTTTGAATAATGTTTTTGTTATGAATAATATATATATAATAATATTATAGGAAGGATAATATACAAATAAATATATATAAATGTTTTTGATCATAATATAAATACATATTTTATAATATTTTTATAATAATAATTATATATGAATGAACACTTTTTAATAATGTTTTTGTTATTAATAATACATATATAATAATATTATAGGAAGAATAATATGCAAATAAATATTCACAGGTTTTTTTATCATAATATAAATACATATTTTAAAGTTTTTTATAATAATAATAATATATGAATGAACACTTTTTAGTAATGTTTTTGTAATTAATAATCCAAATATAATAATATTATAGAAACGATAATATGGAAATAAATATTGACAGGTTTTTTTGATCATAATATAAATACATAGTTTAAAGTTTTTTTATAATAATAATTATATATGAATGAACACTTTTTAGTAATGTTTTTGTAATTAATAATACAAATATAATAATATTATAGAAACGATAATATGCAAATAAATATTGACAGGTTTTTTTGATCATAATATAAATACATATTTTATAATATTTTTATAATAATAATTATATATGAATGAACACTTTTTAATAATGTTTTTGTTATTAATAATACATATATAATGATATTATAGGAAGGATAATATACAAATAAATATATAAAAATGTTTTTGATCATAATATAAATACATATTTTATAATATTTTTATAATTATAATTATATATGAATGAACACTTTTTAATAATGTTTTTAATAATAATAATACATATATATTAATATTATAGTAAGGATAATATGCAATTAAATATTGACAGGTTTTTTTATCACAATATAAATACATATTTTAAAATTTGTATATAAAAATAATTATATATGAATGAACACTTTTTAATGATGTTTTTGTTATTAATAATACATATATAATAATATTATAGGAAGGATAATATACAAATAAATATATATAAATGTTTTTGATCATAATATAAATACATATTTTATAATATTTTTATAATAATAATTTTATATGAATGAACACTTTTGAATAATGTTTTTGTTATTAATAATACATATATAATAATATTATAGGAAGGATAATATACAAATAAATATATATAAATGTTTTTGATCATAATATAAATACATATTTTATAATATTTTTATAATAATAATTATATATGAATGAACACTTTTTAGTAATGTTTTTGTAATTAATAATACAAATATAATAATATTATAGAAACGATAATATGCAAATAGATATTGACAGGTTTTTTTGAACATAATATAAATACATAGTTTAAAGTTTTTTATAATAATAATTATATATGAATGAACACTTTTTAGTAATGTTTTTGTAATTAATAATACAAATATAATAATATTATAGAAACGATAATATGCAAATAAATATTGACAGGTTTTTTGATCATAATATAAATACATAGTTTAAAGTTTTTTTTATAATTATAATTATATATAAATGAACACTTTTTAATAATGTTTTTGTTATGAATAATACATATATAATAATATTATAGAAAGGATAATATACAAATAAATATATATAAATGTTTTTGATCATAATATAAATACATATTTTATAATATTTTTATAATAATAATAATATATGAATGAACACTTTTTAATAATGTTTTTGTTATTAATAATACATATATAATAATATTATAGGAAGGATAATATACAAATAAATATATATAAATGTTTTTGATCATAATATAAAAACATATTTTATAATTTTTTTATAATAATAATTATATATGAATGAACACTTTTTAATGATGTTTTTGTTATTAATAATACATATATAATAATATTATAGGAAGGATAATATACAAATAAATATAAATAAATGTTTTTGATCATAATATAAATACATATTTTATAATATTTTTATAATTATAATTATATATGATGAACACTTTTTAATAATGATTTTAATAATAATGATACATATATATTAATATTATAGTAAGGATAATATGCAATTAAATATTGACAGGTTTTTTTTATCATATTATAAATACATATTTTAAAATTTTTATATAAAAATAATTATATATGAATGAACAATTTTTAATGATGTTTTTGTAATTAATAATACATATATAATAATATTATAGAAACGATAATATGAAAATAAATATTGACAGGTTTTTTTTATCATAATATAAATACATAGTTTAAAGTTTTTTTATAATTATAATTATATATGAATGAACACTTTTTAATAATGTTTTTGTTATGAATAATACATATATAATAATATTATAGGAAAGATAATATACAAATAAATATATAAAAATGTTTTTGATCATAATATAAATACATATTTTATAATATTTTTATAATTATAATTATATATGAATGAACACTTTTTAATAATGTTTTTAATAATAATAATACATATATATTAATATTATAGTAAGGATAATATGCAATTAAATATTGAAAGGTTTTTTTTTATCATAATATAAATACATATTTTATAATTTTTATATAAAAATAATTATATATGAATGAACACTTTTTAATGATGTTTTTGTTATTAATAATACATATATAATAATATTATAGGAAGGATAATATACAAATAAATATATATAAATGTTTTTGATCATAATATAAATACATACTTTATAATATTTTTATAATAATAATTATATATGAATAAACACTTTTGAATAATGTTTTTGTTATTAATAATACATATATAATAATATTATAGGAAGGATAATATACAAATAAATATATATAAATGTTTTTGATCATAATATAAATACATATTTTATAATATTTTTATAATAATAATTATATATGAATGAACACTTTTTAATAATGTTTTTGTTATTAATAATACATATATAATAATATTATAGGAAGGATAATATGCAAATAAATATTCACAGGTTTTTTTGATCATAATATAAATACATAGTTTAAAGTTTTTTTATAATAATAATTATATATGAATGAACACTTTTTAGTAATTTTTTTGTAATTAATAATACAAATATAATAATATTATAGAAACGATAATATGCAAATAAATATTGACAGGTTTTTTTGATCATAATATAAATACATAGTTTAAAGTTTTTTTATAATTATAATTATATATGAATGAACACTTTTTAATAATGTTTTTGTTATGAATAATACATATATAATAATATTATAGGAAGGATAATATACAAATAAATATATATAAATGTTTTTGATCATAATATAAATACATATTTTATAATATTTTTATAATTATAATTATATATGAATGAACACTTTTTAATAATGTTTTTAATAATAATAATACATATATATTAATATTATAGTAAGGATAATAAGCAATTAAATATTGACAGGTTTTTTTTATAATAATATAAATACATATTTTATAATTTTTATATAAAAATAATTATATATGAATGAACACTTTTTAATGATGTTTTTGTTATTAATAATACATATATAATAATATTATAGGAAGGATAATATACAAATAAATATATATAAATGTTTTTGATCATAATATAAATACATACTTTATAATATTTTTATAATAATAATTATATATGAATAAACACTTTTGAATAATGTTTTTGTTATTAATAATACATATATAATAATATTATAGGAAGGATAATATACAAATAAATATATATAAATGTTTTTGATCATAATATAAATACATATTTTATAATATTTTTATAATAATAATTATATATGAATGAACACTTTTTAATAATGTTTTTGTTATTAATAATACATATATAATAATATTATAGGAAGGATAATATGCAAATAAATATTCACAGGTTTTTTTTATCATAATATAAATACATAGTTTAAAGTTTTTTTATAATAATAATTATATATGAATGAACACTTTTTAGTAATTTTTTTGTAATTAATAATACAAATATAATAATATTATAGAAACGATAATATGCAAATAAATATTGACAGGTTTTTTTGATCATAATATAAATACATAGTTTAAAGTTTTTTTATAATTATAATTATATATGAATGAACACTTTTTAATAATGTTTTTGTTATGAATAATACATATATAATAATATTATAGGAAGGATAATATACAAATAAATATATATAAATGTTTTTGATCATAATATAAATACATATTTTATAATATTTTTATAATTATAATTATATATGAATGAACACTTTTTAATAATGTTTTTAATAATAATAATACATATATATCAATATTATAGTAAGGATAATAAGCAATTAAATATTGACAGGTTTTTTTTATAATAATATAAATACATATTTTATAATTTTTATATAAAAATAATTATATATGAATGAACACTTTTTAATGATGTTTTTGTTATTAATAATACATATATAATAATATTATAGGAAGGATAATATAGAAATAAATATATATAAATGTTTTTGATCATAATATAAATACATATTTTATAATATTTTTATAATAATAATTATATATGAATGAACACTTTTGAATAATGTTTTTGTTATGAATAATATATATATAATAATATTATAGGAAGGATAATATACAAATAAATATATATAAATGTTTTTGATCATAATATAAATACATATTTTATAATATTTTTATAATAATAATTATATATGAATGAACACTTTTTAATAATGTTTTTGTTATTAATAATACAAATATAATAATATTATAGGAAGAATAATATGCAAATAAATATTCACAGGTTTTTTTATCATAATATAAATACATATTTTAAAGTTTTTTATAATAATAATAATATATGAATGAACACTTTTTAGTAATGTTTTTGTAATTAATAATCCAAATATAATAATATTATAGAAACGATAATATGGAAATAAATATTGACAGGTTTTTTTGATCATAATATAAATACATAGTTTAAAGTTTTTTTATAATAATAATTATATATGAATGAACACTTTTTAGTAATGTTTTTGTAATTAATAATACAAATATAATAATATTATAGAAACGATAATATGCAAATAAATATTGACAGGTTTTTTTGATCATAATATAAATACATATTTTATAATATTTTTATAATAATAATTATATATGAATGAACACTTTTTAATAATGTTTTTGTTATTAATAATACATATATAATGATATTATAGGAAGGATAATATACAAATAAATATATATAAATGTTTTTGATCATAATATAAATACATATTTTATAATATTTTTATAATTATAATTATATATGAATGAACACTTTTTAATAATGTTTTTAATAATAATAATACATATATATTAATATTATAGTAAGGATAATATGCAATTAAATATTGACAGGTTTTTTTATCATAATATAAATACATATTTTAAAATTTGTATATAAAAATAATTATATATGAATGAACACTTTTTAATGATGTTTTTGTTATTAATAATACATATATAATAATATTATAGGAAGGATAATATACAAATAAATATATATAAATGTTTTTGATCATAATATAAATACATATTTTATAATATTTTTATAATAATAATTTTATATGAATGAACACTTTTGAATAATGTTTTTGTTATTAATAATACATATATAATAATATTATAGGAAGGATAATATACAAATAAATATATATAAATGTTTTTGATCATAATATAAATACATATTTTATAATATTTTTATGATAATAATTATATATGAATGAACACTTTTTAGTAATGTTTTTGTAATTAATAATACAAATATAATAATATTATAGAAACGATAATATGCAAATAGATATTGACAGGTTTTTTTGAACATAATATAAATACATAGTTTAAAGTTTTTTATAATAATAATTATATATGAATGAACACTTTTTAGTAATGTTTTTGTAATTAATAATACAAATATAATAATATTATAGAAACGATAATATGCAAATAAATATTGACAGGTTTTTTGATCATAATATAAATACATAGTTTAAAGTTTTTTTATAATTATAATTATATATAAATGAACACTTTTTAATAATGTTTTTGTTATGAATAATACATATATAATAATATTATAGAAAGGATAATATACAAATAAATATATATAAATGTTTTTGATCATAATATAAATACATATTTTATAATATTTTTATAATAATAATAATATATGAATGAACACTTTTTAATAATGTTTTTGTTATTAATAATACATATATAATAATATTATAGGAAGGATAATATACAAATAAATATATATAAATGTTTTTGATCATAATATAAAAACATATTTTATAATTTTTTTATAATAATAATTATATATGAATGAACACTTTTTAATAATGTTTTTGTTATTAATAATACATATATAATAATATAATAGGAAGGATAATATACAAATAAATATAAATAAATGTTTTTGATCATAATATAAATACATATTTTATAATATTTTTATAATTATAATTATATATGATGAACACTTTTTAATAATGATTTTAATAATAATAATACATATATATTAATATTATAGTAAGGATAATATGCAATTAAATATTGACAGGTTTTTTTTATCATATTATAAATACATATTTTAAAATTTTTATATAAAAATATTAAATATATGAATGAACAATTTTTAATGATGTTTTTGTAATTAATAATACATATATAATAATATTATAGAAACGATAATATGAAAATAAATATTGACAGGTTTTTTTGATCATAATATAAATACATAGTTTAAAGTTTTTTTATAATTATAATTATATATGAATGAACACTTTTTAATAATGTTTTTGTTATGAATAATACATATATAATAATATTATAGGAAAGATAATATACAAATAAATATATAAAAATGTTTTTGATCATAATATAAATACATATTTTATAATATTTTTATAATTATAATTATATATGAATGAACACTTTTTAATAATGTTTTTAATAATAATAATACATATATATAAATATTATAGTAAGGATAATATGCAATTAAATATTGAAAGGTTTTTTTTTATCATAATATAAATACATATTTTATAATTTTTATATAAAAATAATTATATATGAATGAACACTTTTTAATGATGTTTTTGTTATTAATAATACATATATAATAATATTATAGGAAGGATAATATACAAATAAATATATATAAATGTTTTTGATCATAATATAAATACATATTTTATAATATTTTTATAATAATAATTATATATGAATAAACACTTTTGAATAATGTTTTTGTTATTAATAATACATATATAATAATATTATAGGAAGGATAATATACAAATAAATATATATAAATGTTTTTGATCATAATATAAATACATATTTTATAATATTTTTATAATAATAATTATATATGAATGAACACTTTTTAATAATGTTTTTGTTATTAATAATACATATATAATAATATTATAGGAAGGATAATATGCAAATAAATATTCACAGGTTTTTTTGATCATAATATAAATACATAGTTTAAAGTTTTTTTATAATAATAATTATATATGAATGAACACTTTTTAGTAATTTTTTTGTAATTAATAATACAAATATAATAATATTATAGAAACGATAATATGCAAATAAATATTGACAGGTTTTTTTGATCATAATATAAATACATAGTTTAAAGTTTTTTTATAATTATAATTATATATGAATGAACACTTTTTAATAATGTTTTTGTTATGAATAATACATATATAATAATATTATAGGAAGGATAATATACAAATAAATATATATAAATGTTTTTGATCATAATATAAATACATATTTTATAATATTTTTATAATAATAATAATATATGAATGAACACTTTTTAATAATGTTTTTGTTATGAATAATACATATATAATAATATTATAGGAAGGATAATATACAAATAAATATATATAAATGTTTTTGATCATAATATAAATACATATTTTATAACATTTTTATAATAATAATTATATATGAATGAACACTTTTTAATAATGTTTTTGTTATTAATAATACATATATAATAATATTATAGGAAGGATAATATACAAATAAATATATATAAATGTTTTTGATCATAATATAAATACATATTTTATAATATTTTTATAATTATAATTATATATGAATGAACACTTTTTAATAATGTTTTTAATAATAATAATACATATATATTAATATTACAGTAAGGATAATATGCAATTAAATATTGACAGGTTTTTTTTATCATAATATAAATACATATTTTAAAATTTTTATATAAAAATAATTATATATGAATGAACACTTTTTAATGATGTTTTTGTTATTAATAATACATATATAATAATATTATAGGAAGGATAATATACAAATAAATATATATAAATGTTTTTGATCATAATATAAATACATATTTTTAATATTTTTATAATAATAATTTTATATGAATGAATACTTTTGAATAATGTTTTTGTTATTAATAATACATATATAATAATATTATAGAAACGATAATATGCAAATAAATATTGACAGGTTTTTTTTATCATAATATAAATACATAGTTTAAAGTTTTTTTATAACAATAATTATATATGAATGAACACTTTTTAGTAATGTTTTTGTAATTAATAATACAAATATAATAATATTATAGAAACGATATATGAAAATAAATATTGACAGGTTTTTTTGATCATAATATAAATACATAGTTTAAAGTTTTTTTATAATTATAATTATATATGAATGAACACTTTTTAATAATGTTTTTGTTATGAATAATACATATATAATAATATTATAGGAAGGATAATATACAAATAAATATATAAAAATGTTTTTGATCATAATATAAATACATATTTTATAATATTTTTATAATTATAATTATATATGAATGACCACTTTTTAATAATGTTTTTAATAATAATAATACATATATATTAATATTATAGTAAGGATAATATGCAATTAAATATTGACAGGTTTTTTTTATCATAATATAAATACATATTTTATAATTTTTATATAAAAATAATTATATATGAATGAACACTTTTTAATGATGTTTTTGTTATGAATAATACATATATAATAATATTATAGGAAGGATAATATGCAAATAAATATTCACAGGTTTTTTTATCATAATATAAATACATATTTTAAAGTTTTTTATAATAATAATAATATATGAATGAACACTTTTTAGTAATGTTTTTGTAATTAATAATACAAATATAATAATATTATAGAAACGATAATATGCAAATAAATATTGACAGGTTTTTTTTTATCATAATATAAATACATAGTTTAAAGTTTTTTTATAACAATAATTATATATGAATGAACACTTTTTAGTTATGTTTTTGTAATTAATAATACAAATATAATAATATTATAGAAACGATATATGAAAATAAATATTGACAGGTTTTTTTGATCATAATATAAATACATAGTTTAAAGTTTTTTTATAATTATATTTATATATGAATGAACACTTTTTATTAATGTTTTTGTTATGAATAATACATATATAATAATATTATAGGAAGGATAATATACAAATAAATATATAAAAATGTTTTTGATCATAATATAAATACATATTTTATAATATTTTTATAATTATAATTATATATGAATGAACACTTTTTAATAATGTTTTTAATAATAATAATACATATATATTAATATTATAGTAAGGATAATAAGCAATTAAATATTGACAGGTTTTTTTTATAATAATATAAATACATATTTTATAATTTTTATATAAAAATAATTATATATGAATGAACACTTTTTAATGATGTTTTTGTTATTAATAATACATATATAATAATATTATAGGAAGGATAATATACAAATAAATATATATAAACGTTTTTGATCATAATATAAATACATATTTTATAATATTTTTATAATAATAATTATATATGAATGAACACTTTTGAATAATGTTTTTGTTATTAATAATATATATATAATAATATTATAGGAAGGATAATATACAAATAAATATATATAAATGTTTTTGATCATAATATAAATACATATTTTATAATATTTTTATAATAATAATTATATATGAATGAACACTTTTTAATAATGTTTTTGTTATTAATAATACATATATAATAATATTATAGGAAGAATAATATGCAAATAAATATTCACAGGTTTTTTTTATCATAATATAAATACATATTTTAAAGTTTTTTATAATAATAATAATATATGAATGAACACTTTTTAGTAATGTTTTTGTAATTAATAATCCAAATATAATAATATTATAGAAACGATAATATGGAAATAAATATTGACAGGTTTTTTTGATCATAATATAAATACATAGTTTAAAGTTTTTTTATAATAATAATTATATATGAATGAACACTTTTTAGTAATGTTTTTGTAATTAATAATACAAATATAATAATATTATAGAAACGATAATATGCAAATAAATATTGACAGGTTTTTTTTATCATAATATAAATACATAGTTTAAAGTTTTTTTATAATTATAATTATATATGAATGAACACTTTTTAATAATGTTTTTGTTATGAATAATACATATATAATAATATTATAGGAAGGATAATATACAAATAAATATATATAAATGTTTTTGATCATAATATAAATACATATTTTATAATATTTTTATAATAATAATTATATATGAATGAACACTTTTTAATAATGTTTTTGTTATGAATAATAAATATATAATAATATTATAGGAAGGATAATATACAAATAAATATATATAAATGTTTTTGATCATAATATAAATACATATTTTATAATATTTTTATAATAATAATTATATATGAATGAACACTTTTTAATAATGTTTTTGTTATTAATAATACATATATAATGATATTATAGGAAGGATAATATACAAATAAATATATATAAATGTTTTTGATCATAATATAAATACATATTTTATAATATTTTTATAATTATAATTATATATGAATGAACACTTTTTAATAATGTTTTTAATAATAATAATACATATATATTAATATTATAGTAAGGATAATATGCAATTAAATATTGACAGGTTTTTTTTATCATAATATAAATACATATTTTAAAATTTTTATATAAAAATAATTATATATGAATGAACACTTTTTAATGATGTTTTTGTTATTAATAATACATATATAATAATATTATAGGAAGGATAATATACAAATAAATATATATAAATGTTTTTGATCATAATATAAAAACATATTTTATAATATTTTTATAATAATAATTATATATGAATGAACACTTTTTAATAATGTTTTTGTTATTAATAATACATATATAATAATATTATAGGAAGGATAATATACAAATAAATATATATAAATGTTTTTGATCATAATATAAATACATATTTTATAATATTTTTTATAATTATAATTATATATGAATAAACACTTTTTAATAATGTTTTTAATAATAATAATACATATATATTAATATTATAGGAAGGATAATATGCAATTAAATATTGACAGGTTTTTTTTATCATAATATAAATACATATTTTAAATCTTTTTATAATAATAATTGTATATGAATGAACACTTTTTAGTAATGTTTTTGTAATTAATAATACAAATATAATAATATTAAAGAAACAATAATATGCAAATAAATATTGACAGGTTTTTTTTGATCATAATATAAATACATAGTTTAAAGTTTTTTTATAATTATAATTATATATGAATGAACACTTTTTAATAATGTTTTTGTTATGAATAATACATATATAATAATATTATAGGAAGGATAATATACAAATAAATATATAAAAATGTTTTTGATCATAATATAAATACATATTTTATAATATTTTTATAATTATAATTATATATGAATGACCACTTTTTAATAATGTTTTTAATAATAATAATACATATATATTAATATTATAGTAAGGATAATATGCAATTAAATATTGACAGGTTTTTTTTATCATAATATAAATACATATTTTATAATTTTTATATAAAAATAATTATATATGAATGAACACTTTTTAATGATGTTTTTGTTATGAATAATACATATATAATAATATTATAGGAAGGATAATATGCAAATAAATATTCACAGGTTTTTTTATCATAATATAAATACATATTTTAAAGTTTTTTATAATAATAATAATATATGAATGAACACTTTTTAGTAATGTTTTTGTAATTAATAATACAAATATAATAATATTATAGAAACGATAATATGCAAATAAATATTGACAGGTTTTTTTTATCATAATATAAATACATAGTTTAAAGTTTTTTTATAATAATAATTATATATGAATGAACACTTTTTAGTTATGTTTTTGTAATTAATAATACAAATATAATAATATTATAGAAACGATAATATGCAAATAAATATTGACAGGTTTTTTTGATCATAATATAAATACATAGTTTAAAGTTTTTTTATAATTATAATTATATATGAATGAACACTTTTTAATAATGTTTTTGTTATGAATAATACATGTATAATAATATTATAGGAAGGATAATATACAAATAAATATACAGGGTGTCCCGGAACTCTCTACCAATATTTTAGGGCATTGCTCCTGGGTAAGAAACATACCTAAATATCATATTTAAATTGTCCGGAAGTCCTTAGTTACTCACACAGCCGCCATTTTGTTTTTTTTCAGTTATTAATTGTTTTCTAAAGAATGGTTAAACATATGAAATTGAAACTTTGTACAAACATTTATGACAACTAGACAAAGCTACAAAAAAATTATGAAGATTTTTCATATTCATAAAACAAAATGGTGGCCATTTAAATTTTTTTTTTCTTAAATAACTCAAAAACCGTTGATTTTATAAAAATTGTAAATGGCCGCCGTTTTGTTTTATGAATTTGAAAAATCGTCATAATTTTTTTGTAGCTTTGTCTAGTTGTCCTAAAAGTTTGTGCAAAGTTTCAATTTCATATGTTTAACCATTCTTTAGAAAAAAATTAATAACTGAAAAAAACAAAATGGCGGCTGTGTGAGTAACTAAGGACTTCCGGACAATTTAAATATGATATTTAGGTATGTTTCTTACCCAGGAGCAATGCCCTAAAATATTGGTAGAGAGTTCCGGGACACCCTGTATATAAATGTTTTTGATCATAATATAAATACATATTTTATAATATTTTTATAATTATAATTATATATGAATGAACACTTTTTAATAATGTTTTTAATAATAATAATACATATATATTAATATTATAGTAAGGATAATATGCAATTAAATATTGACAGGTTTTTTTTATCATAATATAAATACATATTTTTAAATTTTTATATAAAAATAATTATATATGAATGAACACTTTTTAATGATGTTTTTGTTATTATTAATACATATATAATAATATTTTAGGAAGGATAATATACAAATAAATATATATAAATGTTTTTGATCATAATATAAATACATATTTTATAATATTTTTATAATAATAATTATATATGAATGAACACTTTTGAATAATGTTTTTGTTATTAATAATACATATATAATAATATTATAGGAAGGATAATATACAAATAAATATATATAGATGTTTTTGATCATAATATAAATACATATTTTATAATATTTTTATAATTATTATTATACATGAATGAACACTTTTTAATAATGTTTTTAATAATAATAATACATATATATTAATATTATAGTAAGGATAATATGCAATTAAATATTGACAGGTTTTTTTTATCATAATATAAATACATATTTTAAAATTTTTATATAAAAATAATTATATATGAATGAACACTTTTTAATGATGTTTTTGTTATTAATAATACATATATAATAATATTATAGGAAGGATAATATAAAAATAAATATATATAAATGTTTTTGATCATAATATAAATACATATTTTATAATATTTTTATAATAATAATTATATATGAATGAACACTTTTGAATAATGTTTTTGTTATTAATAATACATATATAATAATATTATAGGAAGGATAATATACAAATAAATATATATAAATGTTTTTGATCATAATATAAATACATATTTTATAATATTTTTATAATTATAATTATATATGAATGAACACTTTTTAATAATGTTTTTAATAATAATAAAACATATATATTAATATTATAGGAAGGATAATATGCAATTAAATATTGACAGGTTTTTTTTATCATAATATAAATACATATTTTAAAGTTTTTTATAATAATAATAATATATGAATGAACACTTTTTAGTAATGTTTTTGTAATTAATAATACAAATATAATAATATTATAGAAACGATAATATGCAAATAAATATTGACAGGTTTTTTTGATCATAATATAAATACATAGTTTAAAGTTTTTTTATAATAATAATTATATATGAATGAACACTTTTTAGTAATGTTTTTGTAATTAATAATACAAATATAATAATATTATAGAAACGATAATATGCAAATAAATATTGACAGGTTTTTTTGATCATAATATAAATACATAGTTTAAAGTTTTTTTATAATTATAATTATATATGAATGATCACTTTTTAATAATGTTTTTGTTATGAATAATACATATATAATAATATTATAGGAAGGATAATATACAAATAAATATATATAAATGTTTTTGATCATAATATAAATACATATTTTATAATATTTTTATAATAATAATAATATATGAATGAACACTTTTTAATAATGTTTTTGTTATGAATAATACATATATAATAATATTATAGGAAGGATAATATACAAATAAATATATATAAATGTTTTTGATCATAATATAAATACATATTTTATAATATTTTTATAATTATAATAATATATGAATGAACACTTTTTAATAATGTTTTTGTTATGAATAATACATATATAATAATATTATAGGAAGGATAATATACAAATAAATATATATAAATGTTTTTGATCATAATATAAAAACATATTTTATAATATTTTTATAATAATAATTATATATGAATGAACACTTTTTAATAATGTTTTTGTTATTAATAATACATATATAATAATATTATAGGAAGGATAATATGCAAATAAATATTCACAGGTTTTTTTTATCATATTATAAATACATATTTTAAAGTTTTTTTATAATAATAATTATATATGAATGAACACTTTTTAGTAATGTTTTTGTAATTAATAATACAAATATAATAATATTATAGAAACGATAATATGAAAATAAATATTGACAGGTTTTTTTGATCATAATATAAATACATAGTTTAACGTTTTTTTATAATTATAATTATATATGAATGAACACTTTTTAATAATGTTTTTGTTATAAATAATACATACATAATAATATTATAGGAAGGATAATATACAAATAAATATATATAAATGTTTTTGATCATAATATAAATACATATTTTATTATATTTTTATAATAATAATTATATATGAATGAACACTTTTGAATAATGTTTTTGTTATTAATAATACATATATACTAATATTATAGGAAGGATAATATACAAATAAATATATATAAATGTTTTTGATCATAATATAAATACATATTTTATAATATTTTTATAATAATAATTATATATGAATGAACACTTTTTAATAATGTTTTTGTTATTAATAATACATATATAATAATATTATAGGAAGGATAATATGCAAATAAATATTCATAGGTTTTTTTATCATAATATAAATACATATTTTAAAGTTTTTTATAATAATAATACTATATGAATGAACACTTTTTAGTAATGTTTTTGTAATTAATAATACAAATATAATAATATTATAGAAACGATAATATGCAAATAAATATTGACAGGTTTTTTTGATCATAATATAAATACATAGTTTAAAGTTTTTTTATAATTATAATTATATATGAATGAACACTTTTTAATAATGTTTTTGTTATGAATAATACATATATAATAATATTATAGGAAGGATAATATACAAATAAATATATATAAATGTTTTTGATCATAATATAAATACATATTTTATAATATTTTTATAATAATAATAATATATGAATGAACACTTTTTAATAATGTTTTTGTTATGAATAATACATATATAATAATATTATAGGAAGGATAATATACAAATAAATATATATAAATGTTTTTGATCATAATATAAATACATATTTTATAATATTTTTATAATAATAATTATATATGAATGAACACTTTTTAATAATGTTTTTGTTATTAATAATACATATATAATAATATTATAGGAAGGATAATATACAAATAAATATAGGTATATAAATGTTTTTGATCATAATATAAATACATATTTTATAATATTTTTATAATAATAATTATATATGAATGAACACTTTTTAATGATGTTTTTGTAATTAATAATACATATATAATAATATTATAGGAAGGATAATATGCAAATAAATATTCACAGGTTTTTTTATCATAATATAAATACATATTTTAAAGTTTTTTATAATAATAATAATATATGAATGAACACTTTTTAGTAATGTTTTTGTAATTAATAATACAAATATAATAATATTATAGAAACGATAATATGCAAATAAATATTCACAGGTTTTTTTATCATAATATAAATACATATTTTAAAGTTTTTTATAATAATAATAATATATGAATGAACACTTTTTAGTAATGTTTTTGTAATTAATAATACAAATATAATAATATTATAGAAACGATAATATGCAAATAAATATTGACAGGTTTTTTTGATCATAATATAAATACATAGTTTAAAGTTTTTTTATAATTATAATTATATATTAATGAACACTTTTTAATAATGTTTTTGTTATGAATAATACATATATAATAATATTATAGGAAGGATAATATACAAATAAATATATATAAATGTTTTTGATCATAATATAAAAACATATTTTATAATATTTTTATAATAATAATAATATATGAATGAACACTTTTTAATAATGTTTTTGTTATGAATAATACATATATAATAATATTATAGGAAGGATAATATACAAATAAATATATATAAATGTTTTTGATCATAATATAAATACATATTTTATAATATTTTTATAATAATAATTATATATGAATGAACACTTTTTAATAATGTTTTTGTTATTAATAATACATATATAATAATATTATAGGAAGGATAATATACAAATAAATATAGGTATATAAATGTTTTTGATCATAATATAAATACATATTTTATAATATTTTTATAATTATAATTATATATGAATGAACACTTTTTAATAATGTTTTTAATAATAATAATACATATATATTAATATTATAGTAAGGATAATATGCAATTAAATATTGACAGGTTTTTTTTATCATAATATAAATACATATTTTAAAGTTTTTTATAATAATAATTATATATGAATGAACACTTTTAGAAATGTTTTTGTAATTAATAATACAAATATAATAATATTATAGAAACGATAATATGCAAATAGATATTGACAGGTTTTTTGAACATAATATAAATACATAGTTTAAAGTTTTTTTATAATAATAATTATATATGAATGAACACTTTTTAGTAATGTTTTTGTAATTAATAATACAAATATAATAATATTATAGAAACGATAATATGCAAATAAATATTGAAAGGTTTTTTTGATCATAATATAAATACATATTTTATAATATTTTATAATAATAATTATATATGAATGAACACTTTTTAATAATGTTTTTGTTATTAATAATACATATATAATGATATTATAGGAAGGATAATATACAAATAAATATATATAAATGTTTTTGATCATAATATAAATACATATTTTATAATATTTTTATAATTATAATTATATATGAATGAACACTTTTTAATAATGTTTTTAATAATAATAATACATATATATTAATATTATAGTAAGGATAATATGCAATTAAATATTGACAGGTTTTTTTATCATAATATAAATACATATTTTAAAATTTGTATATAAAAATAATTATATATGAATGAACACTTTTTAATGATGTTTTTGTTATTAATAATACATATATAATAATATTATAGGAAGGATAATATACAAATAAATATATATAAATGTTTTTGATCATAATATAAATACATATTTTATAATATTTTTATAATAATAATTTTATATGAATGAACACTTTTGAATAATGTTTTTGTTATTAATAATACATATATAATAATATTATAGGAAGGATAATATACAAATAAATATATATAAATGTTTTTGATCATAATATAAATACATATTTTATAATATTTTTATAATAATAATTATATATGAATGAACACTTTTTAGTAATGTTTTTGTAATTAATAATACAAATATAATAATATTATAGAAACGATAATATGCAAATAGATATTGACAGGTTTTTTTGAACATAATATAAATACATAGTTTAAAGTTTTTTATAATAATAATTATATATGAATGAACACTTTTTAGTAATGTTTTTGTAATTAATAATACAAATATAATAATATTATAGAAACGATAATATGCAAATAAATATTGACAGGTTTTTTGATCATAATATAAATACATAGTTTAAAGTTTTTTTATAATTATAATTATATATAAATGAACACTTTTTAATAATGTTTTTGTTATGAATAATACATATATAATAATATTATAGAAAGGATAATATACAAATAAATATATATAAATGTTTTTGATCATAATATAAATACATATTTTATAATATTTTTATAATAATAATAATATATGAATGAACACTTTTTAATAATGTTTTTGTTATTAATAATACATATATAATAATATAATAGGAAGGATAATATACAAATAAATATATATAAATGTTTTTGATCATAATATAAAAACATATTTTATAATTTTTTTATAATAATAATTATATATGAATGAACACTTTTTAATAATGTTTTTGTTATTAATAATACATATATAATAATATTATAGGAAGGATAATATACAAATAAATATAAATAAATGTTTTTGATCATAATATAAATACATATTTTATAATATTTTTATAATAATAATTATATATGAATGAACACTTTTTAATAATGTTTTTGTTATTAATAATACATATATAATAATATTATAGGAAGGATAATATACAAATAAATATAGGTATATAAATGTTTTTGATCATAATATAAATACATATTTTATAATATTTTTATAATTATAATTATATATGAATGAACACTTTTTAATAATGTTTTTAATAATAATAATACATATATATTAATATTATAGTAAGGATAATATGCAATTAAATATTGACAGGTTTTTTTATCATAATATAAATACATATTTTAAAGTTTTTTATAATAATAATTATATATGAATGAACACTTTTTAGTAATGTTTTTGTAATTAATAATACAAATATAATAATATTATAGAAACGATAATATGCAAATAGATATTGACAGGTTTTTTTGAACATAATATAAATACATAGTTTAAAGTTTTTTTATAATAATAATTATATATGAATGAACACTTTTTAGTAATGTTTTTGTAATTAATAATACAAATATAATAATATTATAGGAAGGATAATATACAAATAAATATATATAAATGTTTTTGATTATAATATAAATACATATTTTATAATATTTTTATAATAACAATTATATATGAATGAACACTTTTTAATAATGTTTTTGTTATTAATAATACATATATAATAATATTATAGGAAGGATAATATACAAATAAATATATATAAATGTTTTTGATCATAATATAAATACATATTTTATAATATTTTTATAATTATAATTATATATGAATGAACACTTTTTAATAATGTTTTTGTTATGAATAATACATATATAATAATATTATAGGAAGGATAATATACAAATAAATATATATAAATGTTTTTGATCATAATATAAATACATATTTTATAATATTTTTATAATAATAATTATATATGAATGAACACTTTTTAATAATGTTTTTGTTATTAATAATACATATATAATAATATTATAGGAAGGATAATATACAAATAAATATATATAAATGTTATTGATCATAATATAAATACATATTTTATAATATTTTTTATAATTATAATTATATATGAATGAACACTTTTTAATAATGTTTTTAATAATAATAATACATATATATTAATATTATAGAAAGGATAATATGCAATTAAATATTGACAGGTTTTTTTTATCATAATATAAATACATATTTTAAATCTTTTTATAATAATAATTATATATGAATGAACACTTTTTAGTAATGTTTTTGTAATTAATAATACAAATATAATAATATTAAAGAAACAATAATATGCAAATAAATATTGACAGGTTTTTTTGATCATAATATAAATACATAGTTTAAAGTTTTTTTATAATTATAATTATATATGAATGAACACTTTTTAATAATGTTTTTGTTATGAATAATACATATATAATAATATTATAGGAAGGATAATATACAAATAAATATATAAAAATGTTTTTGATCATAATATAAATACATATTTTATAATATTTTTATAATTATAATTATATATGAATGAACACTTTTTAATAATGTTTTTAATAATAATAATACATATATATTAATATTATAGTAAGGATAATATGCAATTAAATATTGACAGGTTTTTTTTATCATAATATAAATACATATTTTATACTTTTTATATAAAAATAATTATATATGAATGAACACTTTTTTATGATGTTTTTGTTATTAATTATACATATATAATAATATTATAGGAAGGATGATATACAAATAAATATATATAAATGTTTTAGATCATAATATAAATACATATTTTATAATATTTTTATAATAATAATTATATATGAATGAACACTTTTTAATGAGGTTTTTTGTAATTAATAATACATATATAATAATATTATAGGAAGGATAATATGCAAATAAATATTCACAGTTTTTTTTATCATAATATAAATACATATTTAAAAGTTTTTTATAATAATAATTATATATGAATGAACACTTTTTAGTAATGTTTTTGTAATTAATAATACACATATAATAATATTATAGAAACGATAATATGAAAATAAATATTGACAGGTTTTTTTGATCATAATATAAATACATAGTTTAAAGTTTTTTTATAATTATAATTATATATGAATGAACACTTTTTAATAATGTTTTTGTTATGAATAATACATATATAATAATATTATAGGAAGGATAATATACAAAAAAATATATAAAAATGTTTTTGATCATAATATAAATACATATTTTATAATATTTTTATAATTATAATTATATATGAATGAACACTTTTTAATAATGTTTTTAATAATAATAATACATATATATTAATATTATAGTAAGGATAATATGCAATTAAATATTGACAGGTTTTTTTTATCATAATATAAATACATATTTTATAATTTTAATATAAAAATAATTATATATGAATGAACACTTTTTAATGATGTTTTTGTTATTAATAATACATATATAATAATATTATAGGAAGGATAATATACAAATAAATATATATAAATGTTTTTGATCATAATATAAATACATATTTTATAATTTTTTTATAATAATAATTATATATGAATGAACACTTTTGAATAATGTTTTTGTTATTAATAATACATATATAATAATATTATAGGAAGGATAATATACAAATAAATATATATAAATGTTTTTGATCATAATATAAATACATATTTTATAATATTTTTATTATAATAATTATATATGAATGAACACCTTTTAATAATGTTTTTGTTATTAATAATACATATATAATAATATTATAGGAAGGATAATATGCAAATAAATATTCACAGGTTTTTTTATCATAATATAAATACATATTTTAAAGTTTTTTATAATAATAATAATATATGAATGAACACTTTTTAGTAATGTTTTTGTAATTAATAATCCAAATATAATAATATGATAGAAACGATAATATGCAAATAAATATTGACAGGTTTTTTTGATCATAATATAAATACATAGTTTAAAGTTTTTTTATAATTATAATTATATATGAATGAACACTTTTTAATAATGTTTTTGTTATGAATAATACATATATAATAATATTATAGGAAGGATAATATACAAATAAATATATATAAATGTTTTTGATCATAATATAAATACATATTTTATAATAATTTTATAATAATAATAATATATGAATGAACACTTTTTTATTATGTTTTTGTTATTAATAATACATATATAATAATATTATAGAAACGATAATATGCAAATAAATATTGACAGGTTTTTTTGATCATAATATAAATACATAGTTTAAAGTTTTTTTATAATAATAATTATATATCAATGAACACTTTTTAGTAATGTTTTTGTAATTAATAATACAAATATAATAATATTATAGAAACGATAATATGCAAATAAATATTGACAGGTTTTTTTGATCATAATATAAATACATAGTTTAAAGTTTTTTTATAATTATAATTATATATGAATGAACACTTTTTAATAATGTTTTTGTTATGAATAATACATATATAATAATATTATAGGATGGATAATATACAAATAAATATATATAAATGTTTTTGATCATAATATAAATACATATTTTATAATAATTTTATAATAATAATAATATATGAATGAACACTTTTTAATAATGTTTTTGTTATTAATAATACATATATAATAATATTATAGGAAGGATAATATACAAATAAATATATAAAAATGTTTTTGATCATAATATAAATACATATTTTATAATATTTTTATAATAATAATTATATATGAATGAACACTTTTTAATAATGTTTTTGTTATTAATAATACATATATAATAATATTATAGGAAGGATAATATGCAAATAAATATTCACAGTTTTTTTTATCATAATATAAATACATATTTAAAGTTTTTTATAATAATAATAATATATGAATGAACACTTTTAGTAATGTTCTGTAATTAATAATACAAATATAATAATATTATAGAAACGATAATATGCAAATAAATATTGACAGGTTTTTTTGATCATAATATAAATACATAGTTTAAAGTTTTTTTATAATAATAATTATATATGAATGAACACTTTTTAGTAATGTTTTTGTAATTAATAATACAAATATAATAACAATATATAATAATAATATATTTGTTAATATATTTGGATTATTAATTACAAAAACATTACTAAAAAGTGTTCATTCATATATTATTATTATTATAAAAAACTTTAAAATATGTATTTATATTATGATAAAAAAACCTGTGAATATTTATTTGCATATTATCCTTCCTATAATATTATTATATATGTATTATTAATAACAAAAACATTATTAAAAGGTGTTCATTCATATATAATTATTATTATAAAAATATTATAAAATATGTATTTATATTATGATCAAAAACATTTATATATATTTATTTGTATATTATCCTTCCTATAATATTATTATATATGTATTATTAATAACAAAAACATTATTCAAAAGTGTTCATTCATATATAATTATTATTATAAAAATATTATAAAATATGTATTTATATTATGATCAAAAACATTTATATATATTTATTTGTATATTATCCTTCCTATAATATTATTATATATGTATAATAACAAAAACATCATTAAAAAGTGTTCATTCATATATAATTATTTTTATATAAAAATTATAAAATATGTATTTATATTATGATAAAAAAAAACCTGTCAATATTTAATTGCATATTATCCTTACTATAATATTAATATATATGTATTATTATTATTAAAAACATTATTAAAAAGTGTTCATTCATATATAATTATAATAATAAAAATATTATAAAATATGTATTTATATTATGATCAAAAACATTTTTATATATTTATTTGTATATTATCCTTCCTATAATATTATTATATATGTATTATTCATAACAAAAACATTATTAAAAAGTGTTCATTCATATATAATTATAATTATAAAAAAACTTTAAACTATGTATTTATATTATGATCAAAAAAACCTGTCAATATTTATTTTCATATTATCGTTTCTATAATATTATTATATTTGTATTATTAATTACAAAAACATTACTAAAAAGTGTTCATTCATATATAATTATTATTATAAAAAACTTTTAAATATGTATTTATATTATGATAAAAAAAAACTGTGAATATTTATTTGCATATTATCCTTCCTATAATATTATTATATATGTATTATTAATTACAAAAACATCATTAAAAAGTGTTCATTCATATATAATTATTATTATAAAAATATTATAAAATATGTATTTATATTATGATCAAAAACATTTATATATATTTATTTGTATATTATCCTTCCTATAATATTATTATATATGTATTATTAATAACAAAACATCATTAAAAAGTGTTCATTCATATATAATTATTTTTATATAAAAATTATAAAATATGTATTTATATTATGATAAAAAAAACCTGTCAATATTTAATTGCATATTATCCTTACTATAATATTAATATATATGTATTATTATTATTAAAAACATTATTAAAAAGTGTTCATTCATATATAATTATAATTATAAAAATATTATAAAATATGTATTTATATTATGATCAAAAAAACCTGTCAATATTTATTTGCATATTATTGTTTCTTTAATATTATTATATTTGTATTATTAATTACAAAAACATTACTAAAAAGTGTTCATTCATATATAATTATTATTATAAAAAGATTTAAAATATGTATTTATATTATGATAAAAAAAACCTGTCAATATTTAATTGCATATTATCCTTCCTATAATATTAATATATATGTATTATTATTATTAAAAACATTATTAAAAAGTGTTCATTCATATATAATTATAATTATAAAAAATATTATAAAATATGTATTTATATTATGATTAAAAAACATTTATATATATTTATTTGTATATTATCCTTCCTATAATATTATTATATATGTATTATTAATAACAAAAACATTATTAAAAAGTGTTCATTCATATATAATTATTATTATAAAAATATTATAAAATATGTATTTATATTATGATCAAAAACATTTATATATATTTATTTGTATATTATCCTTCCTATAATATTATTATATATGTATAATTAATAACAAAAACATTATTAAAAAGTGTTCATTCATATATAATTATAATTATAAAAATATTATAAAATATGTATTTATATTATGATCAAAAACATTAATATATATTTATTTGTATTTTATCCTTCCTATAATATTATTATATATGTATTATTAATAACAAAAACATTATTAAAAAGTGTTCATTCATATATAATTATTATTATAAAAATATTATAAAATATGTATTTATATTATGATCAAAAACATTTATATATATTTATTTGTATATTATCCTTCCTATAATATTATTATATATGTATTATTAATAACAAAAACATTATTAAAAAGTGTTCATTCATATATTATTATTATTATAAAAATATTATAAAATATGTATTTATTTAAACTATGTATTTATATTATGATCAAAAAACCTGTCAATATTTATTTGCATATTATCGTTTCTATAATATTATTATATTTGTATTATTAATTACAAAAACATTACTAAAAAGTGTTCATTCATATATAATTATTATTATAAAAAAACTTTAAACTATGTATTTATATTATGTTCAAAAAACCTGTCAATATCTATTTGCATATTATCGTTTCTATAATATTATTATATTTGTATTATTAATTACAAAAACATTACTAAAAAGTGTTCATTCATATATAATTATTATTATAAAAAACTTTAAAATATGTATTTATATTATGATAAAAAAAACCTGTCAATATTTAATTGCATATTATCCTTACTATAATATTAATATATATGTATTATTATTATTAAAAACATTATTAAAAAGTGTTCCATATATTCATTCATATATAATTATAATTATAAAAATATTATAAAATATGTATTTATATTATGATCAAACACATTTTTATATATTTATTTGTATATTATCCTTCCTATAATATTATTATATATGTATTATTCATAACAAAAACATTATTAAAAGTGTTCATTCATATATAATTATAATTATAAAAAAACTTTAAACTATGTATTTATATTATGATCAAAAAAACCTGTCAATATTTATTTTCATATTATCGTTTCTATAATATTATTATATTTGTATTATTAATTACAAAAACATTACTAAAAAGTGTTCATTCATATATAATTATTATTATAAAAAACTTTTAAATATGTATTTATATTATGATAAAAAAAACTGTGAATATTTATTTGCATATTATCCTTCCTATAATATTATTATATATGTATTATTAATTACAAAAACATCATTAAAAAGTGTTCATTCATATATAATTATTATTATAAAAATATTATAAAATATGTATTTATATTATGATCAAAAACATTTTTATATATTTATTTGTATATTATCCTTCCTATAATATTATTATATATGTATTATTCATAACAAAAACATTATTAAAAAGTGTTCATTCATATATAATTATAATTATAAAAATATTATAAAATATGTATTTATATTATGATCAAAAAAACCTGTCAATATTTATTTGCATATTATTGTTTCTTTAATATTATTATATTTGTATTATTAATTACAAAAACATTACTAAAAAGTGTTCATTCATATATAATAACTATTATAAAAAGATTTAAAATATGTATTTATATTATGATAAAAAAAACCTGTCAATATTTAATTGCATATTATCCTTCCTATAATATTAATATATATGTATTATTATTATTAAAAACATTATTAAAAAGTGTTCATTCATATATAATTATAATTATAAAAAATATTATAAAATATGTATTTATATTATGATCAAAAACATTTATATATATTTATTTGTATATTATCCTTCCTATAATATTATTATATATGTATTATTAATAACAAAAACATTATTAAAAAGTGTTCATTCATATATAATTATTATTATAAAAATATTATAAAATATGTATTTAGATTATGATCAAAAACATTTATATATATTTATTTGTATATTATCCTTCCTATAATATTATTATATATGTATTATTAATAACAAAAACATTATTAAAAAGTGTTCATTCATATATAATTATAATTATAAAAATATTATAAAATATGTATTTACATTATGATCAAAAACATTAATATATATTTATTTGTATATTATCCTTCCTATAATATTATTATATATGTATTATTAATAACAAAAACATTATTAAAAAGTGTTCATTCATATATAATTATTATTATAAAAATATTATAAAATATGTATTTAAATTATGATCAAAAACATTTATATATATTTATTTGTATATTATCCTTCCTATAATATTATTATATATGTATTATTAATAACAAAAACATTATTAAAAAGTGTTCATTCATATATTATTATTATTATAAAAATATTATAAAATATGTATTTATATTATGATCAAAAACATTTATATATATTTATTTGTATATTATCCTTTCTATAATATTATTATATATGTATTATTCATAACAAAAACATTATTAAAAAGTGTTCATTCATATATAATTATAATTATTAAAAAACTTTAAACTATGTATTTATATTATGATCAAAAAACCTGTCAATATTTATTTGCATATTATCGTTTCTATAATATTATTATATTTGTATTATTAATTACAAAAACATTACTAAAAAGTGTTCATTCATATATAATTATTATTATAAAAAAACTTTAAACTATGTATTTATATTATGTTCAAAAAAACCTGTCAATATCTATTTGCATATTATCGTTTCTATAATATTATTATATTTGTATTATTAATTACAAAAACATTACTAAAAAGTGTTCATTCATATATAATTATTATTATAAAAAACTTTAAAATATGTATTTATATTATGATAAAAAAAACCTGTCAATATTTAATTGCATATTATCCTTACTATAATATTAATATATATGTATTATTATTATTAAAAACATTATTAAAAAGTGTTCCATATATTCATTCATATATAATTATAATTATAAAAATATTATAAAATATGTATTTATATTATGATCAAACACATTTTTATATATTTATTTGTATATTATCCTTCCTATAATATTATTATATATGTATTATTCATAACAAAAACATTATTAAAAGTGTTCATTCATATATAATTATAATTATAAAAAAACTTTAAACTATGTATTTATATTATGATCAAAAAAACCTGTCAATATTTATTTTCATATTATCGTTTCTATAATATTATTATATTTGTATTATTAATTACAAAAACATTACTAAAAAGTGTTCATTCATATATAATTATTATTATAAAAAACTTTTAAATATGTATTTATATTATGATAAAAAAAACTGTGAATATTTATTTGCATATTATCCTTCCTATAATATTATTATATATGTATTATTAATTACAAAAACATCATTAAAAAGTGTTCATTCATATATAATTATTATTATAAAAATATTATAAAATATGTATTTATATTATGATCAAAAACATTTTTATATATTTATTTGTATATTATCCTTCCTATAATATTATTATATATGTATTATTCATAACAAAAACATTATTAAAAAGTGTTCATTCATATATAATTATAATTATAAAAATATTATAAAATATGTATTTATATTATGATCAAAAAAACCTGTCAATATTTATTTGCATATTATTGTTTCTTTAATATTATTATATTTGTATTATTAATTACAAAAACATTACTAAAAAGTGTTCATTCATATATAATAACTATTATAAAAAGATTTAAAATATGTATTTATATTATGATAAAAAAAACCTGTCAATATTTAATTGCATATTATCCTTCCTATAATATTAATATATATGTATTATTATTATTAAAAACATTATTAAAAAGTGTTCATTCATATATAATTATAATTATAAAAAATATTATAAAATATGTATTTATATTATGATCAAAAACATTTATATATATTTATTTGTATATTATCCTTCCTATAATATTATTATATATGTATTATTAATAACAAAAACATTATTAAAAAGTGTTCATTCATATATAATTATTATTATAAAAATATTATAAAATATGTATTTAGATTATGATCAAAAACATTTATATATATTTATTTGTATATTATCCTTCCTATAATATTATTATATATGTATTATTAATAACAAAAACATTATTAAAAAGTGTTCATTCATATATAATTATAATTATAAAAATATTATAAAATATGTATTTACATTATGATCAAAAACATTAATATATATTTATTTGTATATTATCCTTCCTATAATATTATTATATATGTATTATTAATAACAAAAACATTATTAAAAAGTGTTCATTCATATATAATTATTATTATAAAAATATTATAAAATATGTATTTAAATTATGATCAAAAACATTTATATATATTTATTTGTATATTATCCTTCCTATAATATTATTATATATGTATTATTAATAACAAAAACATTATTAAAAAGTGTTCATTCATATATTATTATTATTATAAAAATATTATAAAATATGTATTTATATTATGATCAAAAACATTTATATATATTTATTTGTATATTATCCTTTCTATAATATTATTATATATGTATTATTCATAACAAAAACATTATTAAAAAGTGTTCATTCATATATAATTATAATTATTAAAAAACTTTAAACTATGTATTTATATTATGATCAAAAAACCTGTCAATATTTATTTGCATATTATCGTTTCTATAATATTATTATATTTGTATTATTAATTACAAAAACATTACTAAAAAGTGTTCATTCATATATAATTATTATTATAAAAAAACTTTAAACTATGTATTTATATTATGTTCAAAAAAACCTGTCAATATCTATTTGCATATTATCGTTTCTATAATATTATTATATTTGTATTATTAATTACAAAAACATTACTAAAAAGTGTTCATTCATATATAATTATTATTATAAAAAACTTTAAAATATGTATTTATATTATGATAAAAAAAACCTGTCAATATTTAATTGCATATTATCCTTACTATAATATTAATATATATGTATTATTATTATTAAAAACATTATTAAAAAGTGTTCATTCATATATAATTATAATTATAAAAATATTATAAAATATGTATTTATATTATGATCAAAAACATTTTTATATATTTATTTGTATATTATCCTTCCTATAATATTATTATATATGTATTATTAATTACAAAAACATCATTAAAAAGTGTTTATTCATATATAATTATTATTATAAAAATATTATAAAATATGTATTTATATTATGATCAAAACATTTATATATATTTATTTGTATATTATCCTTCCTATAAAATTATTATATATGTATTATTAATAACAAAAACATCATTAAAAAGTGTTCATTCATATATAATTATTTTTATATAAAAATTATAAAATATGTATTTAAATTATGATAAAAAAAACCTGTCAATATTTAATTGCATATTATCCTTACTATAATATTAATATATATGTATTATTATTATTAAAAACATTATTAAAAAGTGTTCATTCATATATAATTATAATTATAAAAATATTATAAAATATGTATTTATATTATGATCAAAAACATTTATATATATTTATTTGTATATTATCCTTCCTATAATATTATTATATATGTATTATTCATAACAAAAACATTATTAAAAAGTGTTCATTCATATATAATTATAATTATAAAAAAACTTTAAACTATGTATTTATATTATGATCAAAAAAACCTGTCAATATTTATTTTCATATTATCGTTTCTATAATATTATTATATTTGTATTATTAATTACAAAAACATTACTAAAAAGTGTTCATTTATATATAATTATTATTATAAAAAACTTTTAAATATGTATTTATATTATGATAAAAAAAAACTGTGAATATTTATTTGCATATTATCCTTCCTATATTATTATTATATATGTATTATTAATTACAAAAACATCATTAAAAAGTGTTCATTCATATATAATTATTATTATAAAAATATTATAAAATATGTATTTATATTATGATCAAAAACATTTATATACCTATATTTGTTTGTATATTATCCTTCCTATAATATTATTATAAATGTATTATTAATAACAAAAACATTATTAAAAAGTGTTCATTCATATATAATTATTATTATAAAAATATTATAAAATATGTATTTATATTATGATCAAAAACATTTATATATATTTATTTGTATATTATCCTTCCTATAATATTATTATATATGTATTATTCATAACAAAAACATTATTAAAAAGTGTTCATTCATATATTATTATTATTATAAAAATATTATAAAATATGTATTTATATTATGATCAAAAACATTTATATATATTTATTTGTATATTATCCTTCCTATAATATTATTATATATGTATTATTCATAACAAAAACATTATTAAAAAGTGTTCATTCATATATAATTATAATTATAAAAAAACTGTAAACTATGTATTTATATTATGATCAAAAAAACCTGTCAATATTTATTTGCATATTATCGTTTCTATAATATTAATATATTTGTATTATTAATTACAAAAACATTACTAAAAAGTGTTCATTCATATATTATTATTATTATAAAAAACTTTAAAATATGTATTTATATTATGATAAAAAAACCTGTGAATATTTATTTGCATATTATCCTTCCTATAATATTATTATATATGTATTATTAATAACAAAAACATTATTAAAAAGTGTTCATTCATATATAATTATTATTATAAAAATATTATAAAATATGTATTTTTATTATGATCAAAAGCATTTATATATATTTATTTGTATATTATCCTTCCTATAATATTAGTATATATGTATTATTAATAACAAAAACATTATTCAAAAGTGTCCATTCATATATAATTATTATTATAAAAATATTATAAAATATGTATTTATATTATGATCAAAAACATTTATATATATTTATTTGTATATTATCCTTCCTATAATATTATTATATATGTATTATTCATAACAAAAACATTATTAAAAAGTGTTCATTCATATATAATTATAATTATAAAAAAACTTTAAACTATGTATTTATATTATGATCAAAAAAACCTGTCAATATTTATTTTCATATTATCGTTTCTATATTATTATTATATTTGTATTATTAATTACAAAAACATTACTAAAAAGTGTTCATTCATATATAATTATTATTATAAAAAACTTTAAAATATGTATTTATATTATGATAAAAAAAAACCTGTGAATATTTATTTGCATATTATCCTTCCTATAATATTATTATAAATGTATTATTAATAACAAAAACATTATTAAAAAGTGTTCATTCATATATAATTATTATTATAAAAATATTATAAAATATGTTTTTATATTATGATCAAAAACATTTATATATATTTATTTGTATATTATCCTTCCTATAATATTATTATATATGTATTATTCATAACAAAAACATTATTAAAAAGTGTTCATTCATATATTATTATTATTATAAAAATATTATAAAATATGTATTTATATTATGATCAAAAACATTTATATATATTTATTTGTATATTATCCTTCCTATAATATTATTATATATGTATTATTCATAACAAAAACATTATTAAAAAGTGTTCATTCATATATAATTATAATTATAAAAAAACTTTAAACTATGTATTTATATTATGATCAAAAAAACCTGTCAATATTTATTTGCATATTATCGTTTCTATAATATTATTATATTTGTATTATTAATTACAAAAACATTACTAAAAAGTGTTCATTCATATATAATTATTATTATAAAAAAACTTTAAACTATGTATTTATATTATGATCAAAAAAACCTGTCAATATTTATTTGCATATTATCGTTTCTATAATATTATTATATTTGTATTATTAATTACAAAAACATTACTAAAAAGTGTTCATTCATATATAATTATTATTATAAAAAACTTTAAAATATGTTTTTATATTATGATAAAAAAACCTGTGAATATTTATTTGCATATTATCCTTCCTATAATATTATTATATATGTATTATTAATAACAAAAACATTATTAAAAAGTGTTCATTCATATATAATTATTATTATAAAAATATTATAAAATATGTATTTATATTATGATCAAAAACATTTATATATATTTATTTGTATATTATCCTTCCTATAATATTATTATATATGTATTATTAATAACAAAAACATTATTCAAAAGTGTTCATTCATATATAATTATTATTATAAAAATATTATAAAATATGTATTTATATTATGATCAAAAACATTTATATATATTTATTTGTATATTATCCTTCCTATAATATTATTATATATGTATTATTAATAACAAAAACATCATTAAAAAGTGTTCATTCATATATAATTATTTTTATATAAAAATTATAAAATATGTATTTATATTATGATAAAAAAAACCTGTCAATATTTAATTGCATATTATCCTTACTATAATATTAATATATATGTATTATTATTATTAAAAACATTATTAAAAAGTGTTCATTCATATATAATTATAATTATAAAAATATTATAAAATATGTATTTATATTATGATCAAAAACATTTTTATATATTTATTTGTATATTATCCTTCCTATTATATTATTATATATGTATTATTCATAACAAAAACATTATTAAAAAGTGTTCATTCATATATAATTATAATTATAAAAAAACTTTAAACTATGTATTTATATTATGATCAAAAAAACTTGTCAATATTTATTTGCATATTATTGTTTCTATAATATTATTATATTTGTATTATTATTTACAAAAACATTACTAAAAAGTGTTCATTCATATATAATTATTATTATAAAAAACTTTAAAATATGTATTTATATTATGATAAAAAAACCTGTCAATATTTAATTGCATATTATCCTTCCTATAATATTAATATATATGTATTATTATTATTAAAAACATTATTAAAAAGTGTTTATTCATATATAATTATAATTATAAAAATATTATAAAATATGTATTTATATTATGATCAAAAACATTTATATATATTTATTTGTATATTATCCTTCCTATAAAATTATTATATATGTATTATTAATAACAAAAACATTATTCAAAAGTGTTCATTCATATATAATTATTATTATAAAAATATTATAAAATGTGTATTTATATTATGATCAAAAACATTTATATATATTTATTTGTATATTATCCTTCCTATAATATTATTATATATGTATTATTAATAACAAAAACATCATTAAAAAGTGTTCATTCATATATAATTAATTTTATATAAAAATTTTAAAATATGTATTTATATTATGATAAAAAAACCTGTCAATATTTAATTGCATATTATCCTTACTATAATATTAATATATATGTATAATTATTATTAAAAACATTATTAAAAAGTGTTCATTCATGTATAATAATAATTATAAAAATATTATAAAATATGTATTTATATTATGATCAAAAACATTTATATATATTTATTTGTATATTATCCTTCCTATAATATTATTATATATGTATTATTAATAACAAAAACAGTATTCAAAAGTGTTCATTCATATATAATTATTATTATAAAAATATTATAAAATATGTATTTATATTATGATCAAAAACATTTATATATATTTATTTGTATATTATCCTTCCTATAATATTATTATATATGTATTATTAATAACAAAAACATCATTAAAAAGTGTTCATTCATATATAATTATTTTTATATAAAAATTTTAAAATATGTGTTTATATTATGATAAAAAAAACCTGTCAATATTTAATTGCATATTATCCTTACTATAATATTAATATATATGTATTATTATTATTAAAAACATTATTAAAAAGTGTTCATTCATATATAATTATAATTATAAAAAAACTTTAAACTATGTATTTATCAAAAACATTTATATATATTTATTTGTATATTATCCTTCCTAAAATATTATTATATATGTATTATTAATAACAAAAACATTATTCAAAAGTGTTCATTCATATATAATTATTATTATAAAAATATTATAAAATATGTATTTATATTATGATCAAAAACATTTATATATATTTATTTGTATATTATCCTTCCTATAATATTATTATATATGTATTATTCATAACAAAAACATCATTAAAAAGTGTTCATTCATATATAATTATTTTTATATAAAAATTATAAAATATGTATTTATATTATGATAAAAAAAACCTGTCAATATTTAATTGCATATTATCCTTACTATAATATTAATATATATGTATTATTATTATTAAAAACATTATTAAAAAGTGTTCATTCATATATAATTATAATTATAAAAATATTATAAAATATGTATTTATATTATGATCAAAAACATTTTTATATATTTATTTGTATATTATCCTTCTTATAATATTATTATATATGTATTATTCATAACAAAAACATTATTAAAAAGTGTTCATTCATATATAATTATAATTATAAAAAAACTTTAAACTATGTATTTATATTATGATCAAAAAAACCTGTCAATATTTATTTGCATATTATTGTTTCTTTAATATTATTATATTTGTATTATTAATTACAAAAACATTACTAAAAAGTGTTCATTCATATATAATTATTATTATAAAAAGATTTAAAATATGTATTTATATTATGATAAAAAAACCTGTCAATATTTAATTGCATATTATCCTTCCTATAATATTAATAATAATAATAATAATAATTATATATGAATGAACACTTTTTAATAATGTTTTTAATAATAATAATACATATATATTAATATTATAGGAAGGATAATATGCAATTAAATATTGACAGGTTTTTTTATCATAATATAAATACATATTTTAAATCTTTTTATAATAATAATTATATATGAATGAACACTTTTTAGTAATGTTTTTGTAATTAATAATACAAATATAATAATATTAAAGAAACAATAATATGCAAATAAATATTGACAGGTTTTTTTGATCATAATATAAATACATAGTTTAAAGTTTTTTTATAATTATAATTATATATGAATGAACACTTTTTAATAATGTTTTTGTTATGAATAATACATATATAATAATATTATAAGAAGGATAATATACAAATAAATATATAAAAATGTTTTTGATCATAATATAAATACATATTTTATAATATTTTTATAATTATAATTATATATGAATGAACACTTTTTAATAATGTTTTTAATAATAATAATACATATATATTAATATTATAGTAAGGATAATATGCAATTAAATATTGACAGGTTTTTTTTATCATAATATAAATACATATTTTATAATTTTTATATAAAAATAATTATATATGAATGAACACTTTTTAATGATGTTTTTGTTATGAATAATACATATATAATAATATTATAGGAAGGATAATATACAAATAAATATATATATAAATGTTTTTGATCATAATATAAATACATATTTTATAATATTTTTATAATAATAATTATATATGAATGAACACTTTTGAATAATGTTTTTGTTATTAATAATACATATATAATAATATTTTAGGAAGGATAATATACAAATAAATATATATAAATGTTTTTGATAAATACATAGTTTAAAGTTTTTTTATAATTATAATTATATATGAATGAACACTTTTTAATAATGTTTTTGTTATGAATAATACA
>NW_026543005.1:0-73633 GCF_028750875.1 Macrosteles quadrilineatus | reverse complement strand
GTACAAGGTTGTACAAGTGTGTACAAGGTTGTACAAGTGTGTACAAGGTTGTACAATTGTGTACAAGGCTGTACAAGTGTGTACAAGGTTGTACAAGTGTGTACAAGGTTGTACAAGTGTGTACAAGGTTGTACAAGTGTGTACAAGGGTGTACAAGTGTGTACAAGGTTGTACAAGTGTGTACAAGGTTGTACAAGTGTGTACAAGGTTGTACAAGTGTGTACAAGGTTGTACAATTGTGTACAAGGCTGTACAAGTGTGTACAAGGTTGTACAAGTGTGTACAAGGTTGTACAAGTGTGTACAAGGTTGTACAAGTGTGTACAAGGGTGTACAAGTGTGTACAAGGTTGTACAAGTGTGTACAAGGTTGTACAAGTGTGTACAAGGTTGTACAAGTGTGTACAAGGTTGTACAAGTGTGTACAAGGTTGTACAAGTGTGTACAAGGTTGTACAAGTGTGTAAAAGGTTGTACAAGTGTGTACAAGGTTGTACAATTGTGTACAAGGCTGTACAAGTGTGTACAAGGTTGTACAATTTTGTACAAGGCTGTACAAGTGTGTACAAGGTTGTACAAGTGTGTACAAGGTTGTACAATTGTGTACAAGGCTGTACAAGTGTGTACAAGGTTGTACAATTTTGTACAAGGCTGTACAAGTGTGTACAAGGTTGTACAAGTGTGTACAAGGCTGTACAATTGTGTACAAGGTTGTACAAGTGTGTACAAGGTTGTACAAGTGTGTACAAGGTTGTACAATTGTGTACAAGGCTGTACAAGTGTGTACAAGGTTGTACAAGTGTGTACAAGGTTGTACAAGTGTGTACAAGGTTGTACAATTGTGTACAAGGTTGTACAAGTGTGTACAAGGTTGTACAAGTGTGTACAAGGGTGTACAAGTGTGTACAAGGTTGTACAAGTGTGTACAAGCTTTTACAAGTGTGTACAAGGGTGTACAAGTGTGTACAAGTTTGTACAAGTTTGTACAAGGTTGTACAAGTGTGTACAAGGTTATACAATTGTGTACAAGGTTGTACAAGTGTGTACAAGGTTGTACAAGTGTGTACAAGCTTTTACAAGTGTGTACAAGGGTGTACAAGTGTGTACAAGTTTGTACAAGTTTGTACAAGGTTGTACAAGTGTGTACAAGGTTGTACCAGTGTGTACAAGGTTGTACAAGTGTGTACAAGGTTGTACAAGTGTGTACAAGTTTTTAAATTGTGTACATGGGTGTACAATTGTGTACAAGGCTGTACAAGTGTGTACAAGGTTGTACAAGTGTGTACAAGGTTGTAACAGGGGGTACAAGGTTGTACAAGTGTGTACAAGGTTGTACAAGTGTGTACAAGGGTGTACAGGTTTGTACAATGTTGTACAAGTGTACAAGTTTGTACAAGGTTGTACAAGTGTGTACAAGGGTGTACAAGTGTGTACAAGCTTGTACAAGTTTGTACAAGGGTGTACAGGTTTGTACAAGGTTGTACAAGTGTGTACAAGGGTGTACAAATGTGTACAAGGATGAAAAAGTTGTACAAGTTTGTACAAGTTTGTACAAGGTTGTACAAGTGTGTACAAGGTTGTACAAGTGTGTACAAGGTTGTACAAGTGTGTACAAGGTTGTACAAGTGTGTACAACTTGTACAAGTGTGTACAAGCTTGTACAAGTGTGTACAAGGTTGTACAAGTGTGTACAAGGTTGTACAAGTTTGTACAAGGTTGTACAAGTGTGTACAAGTTTGTACAAGTGTGTACAAGTTTGTACAAGGTTGTACAAATGTGTACAAGGGTGTACAAAAATGTACAAGGGTGCACAAGTTTGAACAAGGGTGTACAAGTGTGTACAAGCTTGTACAAGTGTGTACAAGCTTGTACAAGTGTGTACAAGGGTGTACAGGTTTGTACAAGGTTGTACAAGTGTGTACAAGGGTGTACAAGTATGTACAATAATGTACAAGTTTGTACAAGTGTGTACAAGTTTGTAAAAGGTTGTACAAGTGTGTACAAGGGTGTACAAGTGTGTACAAGGTTGTACAAGTGTGTACAAGCTTGTACAAGTGTGTACAAGGGTGTACAAGTGTGTACAAGGTTGTACAAGTTTTTACATGGTTGTACAAGTGTGTAAAAGGTTGTACAAGTGTGTACAAGGTTGTACAAGTTTTTACAAGGTTGTACAAGTGTGTACAAGGTTGTACAAGTGTGTACAAGGTTGTACAAGTGTGTACAAGGTTGTACAAGTGTGTACAAGGTTGTACAAGTGTGTACAAGGTTGTACAAGTGTGTACAAGGTTGTACAAGTGTGTACAAGGTTGTACAAGTGTGTACAAGGTTGTACAAGTGTGTACAAGGTTGTACAAGTGTGTACAAGGTTGTACAAGTGTGTACAAGGTTGTACAAGTGTGTACAAGGTTGTACAAGTGTGTAAAAGGTTGTACAAGTGTGTACAAGGTTGTACAAGTGTGTACAAGGGTGTACAAGTGTGTACAAGGTTGTACAAGTTTTTACAAGGTTGTACAAGTGTGTACAAGGGTGTAAAATCGTGTACAAGGATGTACAAGTTTGTACAAGGCTGTACAAGTGTGTACAAGGCTGTACAAGTGTGTACAAGGCTGTACAAGTGTGTACAAGGTTGTACAAGTGTGTACAAGGTTGTACAATTGTGTACAAGGCTGTACAACTGTGTACAAGGTTGTACAATTGTGTACAAGGCTGTACAAGTGTGTACAAGGTTGTACAAGTGTGTACAAGGTTGTACAAGTGTGTACAAGGATGTACAAGTGTGTACAAGGATGTACAAGTTTGTACAAGGGTGTACAAGTGTGTACGATGTGTAAAAGTTTGTACAAGGTTGTACAAGTATGTACAAGGTTGTACAATTGTGTACAAGGCTGTACAACTGTGTACAAGGTTGTACAATTGTGTACAAGGCTGTACAAGTGTGTACAAGGTTGTACAAGTGTGTACAAGGTTGTACAAGTGTGTACAAGGTTGTACAAGTTTGTACAAGGGTGTACAAGTGTGTACGATGTGTAAAAGTTTGTACAAGGGTGTACAACGTTGTACAAGTGTGTACAAGGTTGTACAATTGTGTACAAGGCTGTACAATTTTGTACAAGGCTGTACAAGTGTGTACAAGGTTGTACAATTGTGTACAAGGCTGTACAATTGTGTACAAGGTTGTACAAGTGTGTACAAGGTTGTACAAGTGTGTACAAGGTTGTACAATTGTGTACAAGGCTGTACAAGTGTGTACAAGGTTGTACAAGTGTGTACAAGGTTGTACAAGTGTGTACAAGGTTGTACAAGTGTGTCCAAGGTTGTACAAGTGTGTACAAGTCTGTACAAGTGTGTACAAGGTTGTACAATTGTGTGTCAGGTTGTACAAGTGTGTACAAGGGTGTACAATCGTGTACAAGGATGTACAAGTTTGTACAAGTTTGTACAAGGATGTACAAGTTTGTACAAGTTTGTACAAGTTTGTACAAGGTTGTACAAGTGTGTACAAGGATGTACAAGTTTGTACAAGGGAGTACAAGTTTGTACAAGATTGTACAAGTGTGTACTGGGTTGTACAAGTGTGTACAAGATTGTATAAGTTTGTACAAGGTTGTACAAGTGTGTACAAGGGAGTACAAGTGTGTACAAATGTGTACAAGTTTTACAAGGTTGTACAAGTGTGTACAAGGTTGTACAAGTGTGTACAAGGTTGTACAAGTGTGTACAAGCTTGTACAAGTGTGTACAAGGGTGTACAAGTGTGTACAAGGTTGTACAAGTGTGCACAAGCTTGTACAAGTGTGTACAAGGGTGTACAAGTGTGTACAAGGTTGTACAAGTTTTTACATGGTTGTACAAGTGTGTACAAGGTTGTACAAGGTTGTACAAGTGTGTACAAGGTTGTACAAGTGTGTACAAGGTTGTACAAGAGTGTACAAGGTTGTACAAATGTGTACAAGGGTGTACAAAAGTGTACAAGGGTGCACAAGTTTGAACAAAGGTGTACAAGTGTATACAAGCTTGTACAAGTGTGTACAAGCATGTACAAGTGTGTACAAGCATGTACAAGTGTGTACAAGGGTGTACAGGTTTGTACAAGGTTGTACAAGTGTGTACAAGGGTGTACAAGTGTGTACAAGGTTGTACAAGTGTGTACAAGCTTGTACAAGTGTGTACAAGGGTGTACAAGTGTGTACAAGGTTGTACAAGTGTGTACAAGCTTGTACAAGTGTGTACAAGGGTGTACAAGTGTGTACAAGGTTGTACAAGTTTTTACATGGTTGTACAAGTGTGTACAAGGTTGTACAAGGTTGTACAAGTGTGTACAAGGTTGTACAAGAGTGTACAAGGTTGTACAAGTGTGTACAAGGTTGTACAAGTGTGTACAAGGTTGTACAAGTGTGTACAAGGTTGTACAAGTGTGTACAAGGTTGTACAAGTGTGTACAAGGTTGTACAAGTGTGTACAAGTTTGTACAAGTTTGTACAAGGTTGTACAAGTGTGTACAAGGTTGTACAAGTGTGTACAAGGTTGTACAAGTGTGTACAAGTTTTTAAATTGTGTACATGGGTGTACAATTGTGTACAAGGCTGTACAAGTGTGTACAAGGTTGTACAAGTGTGTACAAGGTTGTAACAGGGGGTACAAGGTTGTACAAGTGTGTACAAGGTTGTACAAGTGTGTACAAGGGTGTACAGGTTTGTACAATGTTGTACAAGTGTACAAGTTTGTACAAAGTTGTACAAGTTTGTACAAGTGTGTACAAGGTTGTACAATTGTGTACAAGGCTGTACAAGTGTGTACAAGGTTGTACAAGTGTGTACAAGGTTGTACAATTGTGTACAAGGCTGTACAAGTGTGTACAAGTTTGTACAATTTTGTACAAGGCTGTACAAGTGTGTACAAGGTTGTACAAGTGTGTACAAGGCTGTACAATTGTGTACAAGGTTGTACAAGTGTGTACAAGGTTGTACAAGTGTGTACAAGGTTGTACAATTGTGTACAAGGCTGTACAAGTGTGTACAAGGTTGTACAAGTGTGTACAAGGTTGTACAAGTGTGTACAAGGTTGTACAATTGTGTACAAGGTTGTACAAGTGTGTACAAGGTTGTACAAGTGTGTACAAGGGTGTACAAGTGTGTACAAGGTTGTACAAGTGTGTACAAGCTTTTACAAGTGTGTACAAGGGTGTACAAGTGTGTACAAGTTTGTACAAGTTTGTACAAGGTTGTACAAGTGTGTACAAGGTTATACAATTGTGTACAAGGTTGTACAAGTGTGTACAAGGTTGTACAAGTGTGTACAAGCTTTTACAAGTGTGTACAAGGGTGTACAAGTGTGTACAAGTTTGTACAAGTTTGTACAAGGTTGTACAAGTGTGTACAAGGTTGTACCAGTGTGTACAAGGTTGTACAAGTGTGTACAAGGTTGTACAAGTGTGTACAAGTTTTTAAATTGTGTACATGGGTGTACAATTGTGTACAAGGCTGTACAAGTGTGTACAAGGTTGTACAAGTGTGTACAAGGTTGTAACAGGGGGTACAAGGTTGTACAAGTGTGTACAAGGTTGTACAAGTGTGTACAAGGGTGTACAGGTTTGTACAATGTTGTACAAGTGTACAAGTTTGTACAAGGTTGTACAAGTGTGTACAAGGGTGTACAAGTGTGTACAAGCTAGTACAAGTTTGTACAAGGGTGTACAGGTTTGTACAAGGTTGTACAAGTGTGTACAAGGGTGTACAAATGTGTACAAGGATGAAAAGGTTGTACAAGTTTGTACAAGTTTGTACAAGGTTGTACAAGTGTGTACAAGGTTGTACAAGTGTGTACAAGGTTGTACAAGTGTGTACAAGGTTGTACAAGTGTGTACAACTTGTACAAGTGTGTACAAGCTTGTACAAGTGTGTACAAGTTTGTACAAGGTTGTACAAATGTGTACAAGGGTGTACAAAGGTGTACAAGGGTGCACAAGTTTGAACAAGGGTGTACAAGTGTGTACAAGCTTGTACAAGTGTGTACAAGCTTGTACAAGTGTGTACAAGGGTGTACAGGTTTGTACAAGGTTGTACAAGTGTGTACAAGGGTGTACAGGTTTGTACAAGGTTGTACAAGTGTGTACAAGGGTGTACAAGTATGTACAATAATGTACAAGTTTGTACAATTGTGTACAAGTTTGTAAAAGGTTGTACAAGTGTGTACAAGGGTGTACAAGTGTGTACAAGGTTGTACAAGTGTGTACAAGCTTGTACAAGTGTGTACAAGGGTGTACAAGTGTGTACAAGGTTGTACAAGTTTTTACATGGTTGTACAAGTGTGTACAAGGTTGTACAAGTGTGTACAAGGTTGTACAAGTGTGTACAAGGTTGTACAAGTGTGTACAAGGTTGTACAAGTGTGTACAAGGTTGTACAAGTGTGTACAAGTGTGTACAAGGTTGTACAAGTGTGTACAAGGTTGTACAAGTGTGTACAAGGTTGTACAAGTGTGTACAAGGTTGTACAAGTGTGTACAAGGTTGTACAAGTGTGTACAAGGTTGTACAAGTGTGTACAAGGTTGTACAAGTGTGTACAAGGGTGTACAAGTGTGTACAAGGTTGTACAAGTTTTTACAAGGTTGTACAAGTGTGTACAAGGGTGTAAAATCGTGTACAAGGATGTACAAGTTTGTACAAGTTTGTACAAGGTTGTACAAGTGTGTACAAGGATGTACAAGTTTGTACAAGTTTGTAAAAGTTTGTACAAGTTTGTACAAGGTTGTACAAGTGTGTACAAGGATGAACAAGTTTGTACAAGGGTGTACAAGTGTGTACGATAAGTAAAAGTGTGTACAAGGGTGTACAAGGTTGTACAAGTGTGTACAAATTTGTACAATTGTGTACAAGGCTGTACAACTGTGTACAAGGTTGTACAATTGTGTACAAGGCTGTACAAGTGTGTACAAGGTTGTACAAGTGTGTACAAGGTTGTACAAGTGTGTACAAAGATGTACAAGTTTGTACAAGGGTGTACAAGTGTGTACGATGTGTAAAAGTTTGTACAAGGGTGTACAAGGTTGTACAAGTGTGTACAAGGTTGTACAATTGTGTACAAGGCTGTACAAGTGTGTACAAGGTTGTACAATTTTGTACAAGGCTGTACAAGTGTGTACAAGGTTGTACAAGTGTGTACAAGGCTGTACAATTGTGTACAAGGTTGTACAAGTGTGTACAAGGTTGTACAAGTGTGTACAAGGTTGTACAAGTGTGTACAAGGTTGTACAATTGTGTGTCAGGTTGTACAAGTGTGTACAAGGTTGTACAAGTGTGTACAAGGGTGTACAATCGTGTACAAGGATGTACAAGTTTGTACAAGTTTGTACAAGTTTGTACAAGTTTGTACAAGTTTGTACAAGGTTGTACAAGTGTGTACCAGGATGTACAAGTTTGTACAAGGGAGTACAAGTTTGTACAAGATTGTACAAGTGTGTACTGGGTTGTACAAGTGTGTACAAGATTGTATAAGTTTGTACAAGGTTGTACAAGTGTGTACAAGGGTGTACAAGTGTGTACAAATGTGTACAAGTTTTACAAGGTTGTACAAGTGTGTACAAGGTTGTACAAGGTGTGTACAAGGTTGTACATGTGTGTACAAGGGTGTACAAGTTTTTACAAGGCTCTACAAGTGTGTACAAGGTTGTACAAGGCTGTACAAGTGTGTACAAGGTTGTACAAGGTTGTACAAGTGTGTACAAGGGTGTACAAGTTTTTACGAGGATGTACAAGTGTGTACAAGGTTGTACAAGTGTGTACAAGGCTGTACAATTGTGTACAAGGTTGTACAAGTGTGTACAAGGTTGTACAAGTGTGTACAAGGTTGTACAATTGTGTACAAGGCTGTACAAGTGTGTACAAGGTTGTACAAGTGTGTACAAGGCTGTACAATTGTGTACAAGGTTGTACAAGTGTGTACAAGGTTGTACAAGTGTGTACAAGGTTGTACAATTGTGTACAAGGCTGTACAAGTGTGTTCAAGGTTGTACAAGTGTGTACAAGGTTGTACAAGTGTGTACAAGGTTGTACAATTGTGTACAAGGTTGTACAAGTGTGTACAAGGTTGTACAAGTGTGTACAAGGTTTTACAAGTGTGTACAAGGTTGTACAATTGTGTACAAGATTGTACAAGTGTGTACAAGGTTGTACAAGTGTGTACAAGGTTGTACAAGTGTGTACAAGGTTGTACAAGTGTGTACAAGGTTGTACAAGTGTGTACAAGGTTGTACAAGTGTGTACAAGGTTGTACAAGTGTGTACAAGCTTGTACAAGTGTGTACAAGCTTGTACAAGTGTGTACAAGGGTGTACAAGTGTGTACAAGGTTGTACAAGTTTTTACAAGGTTTTACAAGTGTGTACAAGGGTGTAAAATCGTGTACAAGGATGTACAAGTTTGTACAAGTTTGTACAAGGTTGTACAAGTGTGTACAAGGATGTACAAGTTTTTACAAGGGTGTACAAGTGTGTACGATAAGCAAAAGTGTGTACAAGAGTGTACAAGGTTGTACAAGTGTGTACAAGGTTGTACAATTGTGTACAAGGCTGTACAAGTGTGTACAAGGTTGTACAATTGTGTACAAGGCTGTACAAGTGTGTAAAAGGTTGTACAAGTGTGTACAAGGTTGTACAAGTGTGTACAAGGTTGTACAAGTGTGTACAAGGTTGTACAAGTGTGTACAAGGTTGTACAAGTGTGTACAAAGTTGTACAAGTGTGTACGAGGTTGTACAATTGTGTACAAGGTTGTACAATTGTGTACAAGGTTGTACAAGTGTGTACAAGGTTGTACAATTGTGTACAAGGCTGTACAAGTGTGTACAAGGTTGTACAAGGTTGTACAAGTGTGTACAAGGGTGTACAAGTTTTTACAAGGTTGTACAAGTGTGTACAAGGTTGTACAAGTGTGTACAAGGCTGTACAATTGTGTACAAGGTTGTACAAGTGTGTACAAGGTTGTACAAGTGTGTACAAGGTTGTACAATTGTGTACAAGGCTGTACAAGTGTGTACAAGGTTGTACAAGTGTGTACAAGGCTGTACAATTGTGTACAAGGTTGTACAAGTGTGTACAAGGTTGTACAAGTGTGTACAAGGTTGTACAATTGTGTACAAGACTGTACAAGTGTGTACAAAGTTGTGCAAGTGTGTACAAGGTTGTACAAGTGTGTACAAGGTTGTACAATTGTGTACAAGGTTGTACAAGTGTGTACAAGGTTGTACAATTGTGTACAAGGTTGTACAAGTGTGTACAAGGTTGTACAAGTGTGTACAAGGGTGTACAATCGTGTACAAGGATGTACAAGTTTGTACAAGATTGTACAAGTGTGTACTGGGTTGTACAAGTGTGTACAAGATTGTATAAGTTTGTACAAGGTTGTACAAGTGTGTACAAGGGTGTACAAGTGTGTACAAATGTTTACAAGTGTGTACAGGGGTGTAAAAGTTTGTACAAGGGTGTACAAGTTTTACAAGGTTGTACAAGTGTGTACAAGGTTGTACAAGTTGTGTACTGGGTTGTACAAGTGTGTACAAGATTGTATAGGTTTGTACAAGGTTGTACAAGTGTGTATAAGGGTGTACAAGTGTGTACAAATGTGTACAAGTGTGTACAGGGGTGTACAAGTTTGTACAAGGGTGTACAAGTTTTACAAGGTTGTACAAGTGTGTACAAGGTTGTACAAGTTGTGTACAAGGTTATACATGTGTGTACAAGGGTGTACAAGTGTGTACAAGGTTGTACAAGTGTGTACAAGCTTGTACAAGTGTGTACAAGGGTGTACAAGTGTGTACAAGGTTGTACAAGTTTTTACAAGGTTGTACAAGTGTGTACAAGGGTGTAAAATCGTGTACAAGGATGTAAAAGTTTGTACAAGTTTGTACAAGGTTGTACAAGTGTGTACAAGGATGTACAAGTTTGTACAAGGGTGTACAAGTGTGTACGATAAGTAAAAGTGTGTACAAGGGTGTACAAGGTTGTACAAGTGTGTACAAGGTTGTACAATTGTGTACAAGGCTGTACAAGTGTGTACAAGGTTGTACAATTGTGTACAAGGCTGTACAAGTGTGTACAAGATTGTACAAGTGTGTACAAGGTTGTACAAGTGTGTACAAGGATGTACAAGTTTGTACAAGGGTGTACAAGTGTGTACGATGTGTAAAAGTTTGTACAAGGGTGTACAAGGTTGTACAAGTGTGTACAAGGCTGTACAAGTGTGTACAAGATTGTACAAGTGTGTACAAGGTTGTACAAGTTTGTACAAGGATGTACAAGTTTGTACAAGGGTGTACAAGTGTGTACGATGTGTAAAAGTTTGTACAAGGGTGTACAAGGTTGTACAAGTGTGTACAAGGTTGTACAATTGTGTACAAGGCTGTACAAGTGTGTACAAGGTTGTACAATTTTGTACAAGGCTGTACAAGTGTGTACAAGGTTGTACAAGTGTGTACAAGGCTGTACAATTGTGTACAAGGTTGTACAAGTGTGTACAAGGTTGTACAAGTGTGTACAAGGTTGTACAATTGTGTACAAGGCTGTACAAGTGTGTACAAGGTTGTACAAGTGTGTACAAGGTTGTACAAGTGTGTACAAGGTTGTACAAGTGTGTACAAGGTTGTACAATTGTGTATCAGGTTGTACAAGTGTGTACAAGGTTGTACAAGTGTGTACAAGGGTGTACAATCGTGTACAAGGATGTACAAGTTTGTACAAGTTTGTACAAGTTTGTACAAGTTTGTACAAGTTTGTACAAGTTTGTACAAGGTTGTACAAGTGTGTACAAGGATGTACAAGTTTGTACAAGGGTGCACAAGTGTGTACAAGGCTGTACAATCGTGTACAAGCTTGTACAAGTGTGTACAAGGGTGTACAGGTTTGTACAAGGTTGAACAAGGTTGTACAAGTGTGTACAAGGGTGTACAAATGTGTACAAGGATGTAAAAGTTTGTACAAGTGTGTACAAGTTTGTACAAGGTTGTACAAGTGTGTACAAGGTTTTACAATTGTGTACAAGGTTGTACAAGTGTGTACAAGGTTGTACAAGTGTGTACAAGGTTGTACAAGTGTGTACAACTTGTACAAGTGTGTACAAGCTTGTACAAGTGTGTACAAGGTTGTACAAGTTTGTACAAGGTTGTACAAGTGTGTACAAGTTTGTACAAGGTTGTACAAATGTGTACGATAAGTAAAAGTGTGTACAAAGGTGTACAAGGTTGTACAAGTGTGTACAAGGTTGTACAATTGTGTACAAGAATGTACAAGTGTGTACAAGGTTGTACAATTGTGTACAAGGCTGTACAAGTGTGTACAAGATTGTACAAGTGTGTACAAGGTTGTACAAGTGTGTACAAGGATGTACAAGTTTGTACAAGGGTGTACAAGTGTGTACGATGTGTAAAAGTTTGTACAAGGGTGTACAAGGTTGTACAAGTGTGTACAAGGTTGTACAATTGTGTACAAGGCTGTACAAGTGTGTACAAGGTTGTACAATTTTGTACAAGGCTGTACAAGTGTGTACAAGTCTGTACAAGTGTGTACAAGGCTGTACAATTGTGTACAAGGTTGTACAAGTGTGTACAAGGTTGTACAAGTTTGTACAAGGGTGTACAAGTGTGTACGATGTGTAAAAGTTTGTACAAGGGTGTACAAGGTTGTACAAGTGTGTAAAAGGTTGTACAATTGTGTACAAGGCTGTACAAGTGTGTACAAGGTTGTACAAGTGTGTACAAGGCTGTACAATTGTGTACAAGGTTGTACAAGTGTGTACAAGGTTGTACAAGTGTGTACAAGGTTGTACAATTGTGTACAAGGCTGTACAAGTGTGTACAAGGTTGTACAAGTGTGTACAAGGTTGTACAAGTGTGTACAAGGTTGTACAAGTGTGTACAAGGTTGTACAAGTGTGTACAAGGTTGTACAAGTGTGTACAAGGTTGTACAATTGTGTATCAGGTTGTACAAGTGTGTACAAGGTTTTACAAGTGTGTACAAGGGTGTACAATCGTGTACAAGGATGTACAAGTTTGTACAAGTTTGTACAAGTTTGTACAAGGTTGTACAAGTGTGTACAAGGATGTACAAGTTTGTACAAGGGTGCACAAGTGTGTACAAGGGTGTACAATCGTGTACAAGCTTGTACAAGTGTGTACAAGGGTGTACAGGTTTGTACAAGGTTGTACAAGGTTGTACAAGTGTGTACAAGGGTGTACAAATGTGTACAAGGATGTAAAAGTTTGTACAAGTTTGTACAAGTTTGTACAAGGTTGTACAAGTGTGTACAAGGTTTTACAATTGTGTACAAGGTTGTACAAGTGTGTACAAGGTTGTACAAGTGTGTACAAGGTTGTACAAGTGTGTACAACTTGTACAAGTGTGTACAAGCTTGTACAAGTGTGTACAAGGTTGTACAAGTTTGTACAAGGTTGTACAAGTGTGTACAAGTTTGTACAAGTGTGTACAAGTTTGTACAAGGTTGTACAAATGTGTACGATAAGTAAAAGTGTGTACAAGGGTGTACAAGGTTGTACAAGTGTGTACAAGGTTGTACAATTGTGTACAAGGCTGTACAAGTGTGTACAAGGTTGTACAATTGTGTACAAGGCTGTACAAGTGTGTACAAGATTGTACAAGTGTGTACAAGGTTGTACAAGTGTGTACAAGGATGTACAAGTTTGTACAAGGGTGTACAAGTGTGTACGATGTGTAAAAGTTTGTACAAGGGTGTACAAGGTTGTACAAGTGTGTACAAGGTTGTACAATTGTGTACAAGGCTGTACAAGTGTGTACAAGGTTGTACAATTTTGTACAAGGCTGTACAAGTGTGTACAAGGTTGTACAAGTGTGTACAAGGCTGTACAATTGTGTACAAGGTTGTACAAGTGTGTACAAGGTTGTACAAGTGTGTACAAGGTTGTACAATTGTGTACAAGGCTGTACAAGTGTGTACAAGGTTGTACAAGTGTGTACAAGGTTGTACAAGTGTGTACAAGGTTGTACAAGTGTGTACAAGGTTGTACAAGTGTGTACAAGGTTGTACAAGTGTGTACAAGGTTGTACAATTGTGTATCAGGTTGTACAAGTGTGTACAAGGTTGTACAAGTGTGTACAAGGGTGTACAATCGTGTACAAGGATGTACAAGTTTGTACAAGTTTGTACAAGTTTGTACAAGGTTGTACAAGTGTGTACAAGGATGTACAAGTTTGTACAAGGGTGCACAAGTGTGTACAAGGGTGTACAATCGTGTACAAGCTTGTACAAGTTTGTACAAGGGTGTACAGGTTTGTACAAGGTTGTACAAGGTTGTACAAGTGTGTACAAGAGTGTACAAATGTGTACAAGGATGTAAAAGTTTGTACAGGTGTGTACAAGTTTGTAAAAGGTTGTACAAGTGTGTACAAGGTTTTACAATTGTGTACAAGGTTGTACAAATGTGTACAAGGTTGTACAAGTGTGTACAAGGTTGTACAAGTGTGTACAAGGTTGTACAAGTGTGTACAACTTGTACAAGTGTGTACAAGCTTGTACAAGTGTGTACAAGGTTGTACAAGTTTGTACAAGGTTGTACAAGTGTGTACAAGTTTGTACAAGTGTGTACAAGTTTGTACAAGGTTGTACAAATGTGTACAAGGGTGTACAAAAGTGTACAAGGGTGCACAAGTTTGAACAAAGGTGTACAAGTGTATACAAGCTTGTACAAGTGTGTACAAGCATGTACAAGTGTGTACAAGGGTGTACAGGTTTGTACAAGGTTGTACAAGTGTGTACAAGGGTGTACAAGTGTGTACAAGGTTGTACAAGTGTGTACAAGCTTGTACAAGTGTGTACAAGGGTGTACAAGTGTGTACAAGGTTGAACAAGTTTTTACATGGTTGTACAAGTGTGTACAAGGTTGTACAAGGTTGTACAAGTGTGTACAAGGTTGTACAAGTGTGTACAAGGTTGTACAAGAGTGTACAAGGTTTTACAAGTGTGTACAAGGTTGTACAAGTGTGTACAAAGATGTACAAGTTTGTACAAGGGTGTACAAGTGTGTACGATGTGTAAAAGTTTGTACAAGGGTGTACAAGGTTGTACAAGTGTGTACAAGGTTGTACAATTGTGTACAAGGCTGTACAAGTGTGTACAAGGTTGTACAATTTTGTACAAGGCTGTACAAGTGTGTACAAGGTTGTACAAGTGTGTACAAGGCTGTACAATTGTGTACAAGGTTGTACAAGTGTGTACAAGGTTGTACAAGTGTGTACAAGGTTGTACAAGTGTGTACAAGGTTGTACAATTGTGTGTCAGGTTGTACAAGTGTGTACAAGGTTGTACAAGTGTGTACAAGGGTGTACAATCGTGTACAAGGATGTACAAGTTTGTACAAGTTTGTACAAGTTTGTACAAGTTTGTACAAGTTTGTACAAGGTTGTACAAGTGTGTACCAGGATGTACAAGTTTGTACAAGGGAGTACAAGTTTGTACAAGATTGTACAAGTGTGTACTGGGTTGTACAAGTGTGTACAAGATTGTATAAGTTTGTACAAGGTTGTACAAGTGTGTACAAGGTTGTACATGTGTGTACAAGGGTGTACAAGTTTTTACAAGGCTCTACAAGTGTGTACAAGGTTGTACAAGGCTGTACAAGTGTGTACAAGGTTGTACAAGGTTGTACAAGTGTGTACAAGGGTGTACAAGTTTTTACGAGGATGTACAAGTGTGTACAAGGTTGTACAAGTGTGTACAAGGCTGTACAATTGTGTACAAGGTTGTACAAGTGTGTACAAGGTTGTACAAGTGTGTACAAGGTTGTACAATTGTGTACAAGGCTGTACAAGTGTGTACAAGGTTGTACAAGTGTGTACAAGGCTGTACAATTGTGTACAAGGTTGTACAAGTGTGTACAAGGTTGTACAAGTGTGTACAAGGTTGTACAATTGTGTACAAGGCTGTACAAGTGTGTTCAAGGTTGTACAAGTGTGTACAAGGTTGTACAATTGTGTACAAGGTTGTACAAGTGTGTACAAGGTTGTACAAGTGTGTACAAGGTTTTACAAGTGTGTACAAGGTTGTACAATTGTGTACAAGATTGTACAAGTGTGTACAAGGTTGTACAAGTGTGTACAAGGTTGTACAATTGTGTACAAGGTTGTACAAGTGTGTACAAGGTTGTACAAGTGTGTACAAGGTTGTACAAGTGTGTACAAGGTTGTACAAGTGTGTACAAGGTTGTACAAGTGTGTACAAGGTTGTACAAGTGTGTACAAGCTTGTACAAGTGTGTACAAGCTTGTACAAGTGTGTACAAGGGTGTACAAGTGTGTACAAGGTTGTACAAGTTTTTACAAGGTTTTACAAGTGTGTACAAGGGTGTAAAATCGTGTACAAGGATGTACAAGTTTGTACAAGTTTGTACAAGGTTGTACAAGTGTGTACAAGGATGTACAAGTTTTTACAAGGGTGTACAAGTGTGTACGATAAGCAAAAGTGTGTACAAGAGTGTACAAGGTTGTACAAGTGTGTACAAGGTTGTACAATTGTGTACAAGGCTGTACAAGTGTGTACAAGGTTGTACAATTGTGTACAAGGCTGTACAAGTGTGTAAAAGGTTGTACAAGTGTGTACAAGGTTGTACAAGTGTGTACAAGGTTGTACAAGTGTGTACAAGGTTGTACAAGTGTGTACAAGGTTGTACAAGTGTGTACAAAGTTGTACAAGTGTGTACGAGGTTGTACAATTGTGTACAAGGTTGTACAAGTGTGTACAAGGTTGTACAATTGTGTACAAGGCTGTACAAGTGTGTACAAGGTTGTACAAGGTTGTACAAGTGTGTACAAGGGTGTACAAGTTTTTACAAGGTTGTACAAGTGTGTACAAGGTTGTACAAGTGTGTACAAGGCTGTACAATTGTGTACAAGGTTGTACAAGTGTGTACAAGGTTGTACAAGTGTGTACAAGGTTGTACAATTGTGTACAAGGCTGTACAAGTGTGTACAAGGTTGTACAAGTGTGTACAAGGCTGTACAATTGTGTACAAGGTTGTACAAGTGTGTACAAGGTTGTACAAGTGTGTACAAGGTTGTACAATTGTGTACAAGACTGTACAAGTGTGTACAAAGTTGTGCAAGTGTGTACAAGGTTGTACAAGTGTGTACAAGGTTGTACAATTGTGTACAAGGTTGTACAAGTGTGTACAAGGTTGTACAATTGTGTACAAGGTTGTACAAGTGTGTACAAGGTTGTACAAGTGTGTACAAGGGTGTACAATCGTGTACAAGGATGTACAAGTTTGTACAAGATTGTACAAGTGTGTACTGGGTTGTACAAGTGTGTACAAGATTGTATAAGTTTGTACAAGGTTGTACAAGTGTGTACAAGGGTGTACAAGTGTGTACAAATGTGTACAAGTGTGTACAGGGGTGTAAAAGTTTGTACAAGGGTGTACAAGTTTTACAAGGTTGTACAAGTGTGTACAAGGTTGTACAAGTTGTGTACTGGGTTGTACAAGTGTGTACAGGATTGTATAGGTTTGTACAAGGTTGTACAAGTGTGTATAAGGGTGTACAAGTGTGTACAAATGTGTACAAGTGTGTACAGGGGTGTACAAGTTTGTACAAGGGTGTACAAGTTTTACAAGGTTGTACAAGTGTGTACAAGGTTGTACAAGTTGTGTACAAGGTTATACATGTGTGTACAAGGGTGTACAAGTGTGTACAAGGTTGTACAAGTGTGTACAAGCTTGTACAAGTGTGTACAAGGGTGTACAAGTGTGTACAAGGTTGTACAAGTTTTTACAAGGTTGTACAAGTGTGTACAAGGGTGTAAAATCGTGTACAAGGATGTAAAAGTTTGTACAAGTTTGTACAAGGTTGTACAAGTGTGTACAAGGATGTACAAGTTTGTACAAGGGTGTACAAGTGTGTACGATAAGTAAAAGTGTGTACAAGGGTGTACAAGGTTGTACAAGTGTGTACAAGGTTGTACAATTGTGTACAAGGCTGTACAAGTGTGTACAAGGTTGTACAATTGTGTACAAGGCTGTACAAGTGTGTACAAGATTGTACAAGTGTGTACAAGGTTGTACAAGTGTGTACAAGGTTGTACAAGTGTGTACAAGGTTGTACAAGTGTGTACAAGGATGTACAAGTTTGTACAAGGGTGTACAAGTGTGTACGATGTGTAAAAGTTTGTACAAGGGTGTACAAGGTTGTACAAGTGTGTACAAGGCTGTACAAGTGTGTACAAGATTGTACAAGTGTGTACAAGGTTGTACAAGTTTGTACAAGGATGTACAAGTTTGTACAAGGGTGTACAAGTGTGTACGATGTGTAAAAGTTTGTACAAGGGTGTACAAGGTTGTACAAGTGTGTACAAGGTTGTACAATTGTGTACAAGGCTGTACAAGTGTGTACAAGGTTGTACAATTTTGTACAAGGCTGTACAAGTGTGTACAAGGTTGTACAAGTGTGTACAAGGCTGTACAATTGTGTACAAGGTTGTACAAGTGTGTACAAGGTTGTACAAGTGTGTACAAGGTTGTACAAGTGTGTACAAGGTTGTACAAGTGTGTACAAGGTTGTACAATTGTGTACAAGGCTGTACAAGTGTGTACAAGGTTGTACAAGTGTGTACAAGGTTGTACAAGTGTGTACAAGGTTGTACAAGTGTGTACAAGGTTGTACAATTGTGTATCAGGTTGTACAAGTGTGTACAAGGTTGTACAAGTGTGTACAAGGGTGTACAATCGTGTACAAGGATGTACAAGTTTGTACAAGTTTGTACAAGGTTGTACAAGTGTGTACAAGGATGTACAAGTTTGTACAAGGGTGCACAAGTGTGTACAAGGCTGTACAATCGTGTACAAGCTTGTACAAGTGTGTACAAGGGTGTACAGGTTTGTACAAGGTTGAACAAGGTTGTACAAGTGTGTACAAGGGTGTACAAATGTGTACAAGGATGTAAAAGTTTGTACAAGTGTGTACAAGTTTGTACAAGGTTGTACAAGTGTGTACAAGGTTTTACAATTGTGTACAAGGTTGTACAAGTGTGTACAAGGTTGTACAAGTGTGTACAAGGTTGTACAAGTGTGTACAACTTGTACAAGTGTGTACAAGCTTGTACAAGTGTGTACAAGGTTGTACAAGTTTGTACAAGGTTGTACAAGTGTGTACAAGTTTGTACAAGGTTGTACAAATGTGTACGATAAGTAAAAGTGTGTACAAAGGTGTACAAGGTTGTACAAGTGTGTACAAGGTTGTACAATTGTGTACAAGGCTGTACAAGTGTGTACAAGGTTGTACAATTGTGTACAAGGCTGTACAAGTGTGTACAAGATTGTACAAGTGTGTACAAGGTTGTACAAGTGTGTACAAGGATGTACAAGTTTGTACAAGGGTGTACAAGTGTGTACGATGTGTAAAAGTTTGTACAAGGGTGTACAAGGTTGTACAAGTGTGTACAAGGTTGTACAATTGTGTACAAGGCTGTACAAGTGTGTACAAGGTTGTACAATTTTGTACAAGGCTGTACAAGTGTGTACAAGTCTGTACAAGTGTGTACAAGGCTGTACAATTGTGTACAAGGTTGTACAAGTGTGTACAAGGTTGTACAAGTTTGTACAAGGGTGTACAAGTGTGTACGATGTGTAAAAGTTTGTACAAGGGTGTACAAGGTTGTACAAGTGTGTAAAAGGTTGTACAATTGTGTACAAGGCTGTACAAGTGTGTACAAGGTTGTACAAGTGTGTACAAGGCTGTACAATTGTGTACAAGGTTGTACAAGTGTGTACAAGGTTGTACAAGTGTGTACAAGGTTGTACAATTGTGTACAAGGCTGTACAAGTGTGTACAAGGTTGTACAAGTGTGTACAAGGTTGTACAAGTGTGTACAAGGTTGTACAAGTGTGTACAAGGTTGTACAAGTGTGTACAAGGTTGTACAAGTGTGTACAAGGTTGTACAATTGTGTATCAGGTTGTACAAGTGTGTACAAGGTTTTACAAGTGTGTACAAGGGTGTACAATCGTGTACAAGGATGTACAAGTTTGTACAAGTTTGTACAAGTTTGTACAAGGTTGTACAAGTGTGTACAAGGATGTACAAGTTTGTACAAGGGTGCACAAGTGTGTACAAGGGTGTACAATCGTGTACAAGCTTGTACAAGTGTGTACAAGGGTGTACAGGTTTGTACAAGGTTGTACAAGGTTGTACAAGTGTGTACAAGGGTGTACAAATGTGTACAAGGATGTAAAAGTTTGTACAAGTTTGTACAAGTTTGTACAAGGTTGTACAAGTGTGTACAAGGTTTTACAATTGTGTACAAGGTTGTACAAGTGTGTACAAGGTTGTACAAGTGTGTACAAGGTTGTACAAGTGTGTACAACTTGTACAAGTGTGTACAAGCTTGTACAAGTGTGTACAAGGTTGTACAAGTTTGTACAAGGTTGTACAAGTGTGTACAAGTTTGTACAAGTGTGTACAAGTTTGTACAAGGTTGTACAAATGTGTACGATAAGTAAAAGTGTGTACAAGGGTGTACAAGGTTGTACAAGTGTGTACAAGGTTGTACAATTGTGTACAAGGCTGTACAAGTGTGTACAAGGTTGTACAATTGTGTACAAGGCTGTACAAGTGTGTACAAGATTGTACAAGTGTGTACAAGGTTGTACAAGTGTGTACAAGGATGTACAAGTTTGTACAAGGGTGTACAAGTGTGTACGATGTGTAAAAGTTTGTACAAGGGTGTACAAGGTTGTACAAGTGTGTACAAGGTTGTACAATTGTGTACAAGGCTGTACAAGTGTGTACAAGGTTGTACAATTTTGTACAAGGCTGTACAAGTGTGTACAAGGTTGTACAAGTGTGTACAAGGCTGTACAATTGTGTACAAGGTTGTACAAGTGTGTACAAGGTTGTACAAGTGTGTACAAGGTTGTACAATTGTGTACAAGGCTGTACAAGTGTGTACAAGGTTGTACAAGTGTGTACAAGGTTGTACAAGTGTGTACAAGGTTGTACAAGTGTGTACAAGTTGTACAAGTGTGTACAAGGTTGTACAAGTGTGTACAAGGTTGTACAATTGTGTATCAGGTTGTACAAGTGTGTACAAGGTTGTACAAGTGTGTACAAGGGTGTACAATCGTGTACAAGGATGTACAAGTTTGTACAAGTTTGTACAAGTTTGTACAAGGTTGTACAAGTGTGTACAAGGATGTACAAGTTTGTACAAGGGTGCACAAGTGTGTACAAGGGTGTACAATCGTGTACAAGCTTGTACAAGTTTGTACAAGGTGTACAGGTTTGTACAAGGTTGTACAAGGTTGTACAAGTGTGTACAAGAGTGTACAAATGTGTACAAGGATGTAAAAGTTTGTACAGGTGTGTACAAGTTTGTAAAAGGTTGTGTACAAGTGTGTACAAGGTTTTACAATTGTGTACAAGGTTGTACAAATGTGTACAAGGTTGTACAAGTGTGTACAAGGTTGTACAAGTGTGTACAAGGTTGTACAAGTGTGTACAACTTGTACAAGTGTGTACAAGCTTGTACAAGTGTGAACAAGGTTGTACAAGTTTGTACAAGGTTGTACAAGTGTGTACAAGTTTGTACAAGTGTGTACAAGTTTGTACAAGGTTGTACAAATGTGTACAAGGGTGTACAAAAGTGTACAAGGGTGCACAAGTTTGAACAAAGGTGTACAAGTGTATACAAGCTTGTACAAGTGTGTACAAGCATGTACAAGTGTGTACAAGGGTGTACAGGTTTGTACAAGGTTGTACAAGTGTGTACAAGGGTGTACAAGTGTGTACAAGGTTGTACAAGTGTGTACAAGCTTGTACAAGTGTGTACAAGGGTGTACAAGTGTGTACAAGGTTGAACAAGTTTTTACATGGTTGTACAAGTGTGTACAAGGTTGTACAAGGTTGTACAAGTGTGTACAAGGTTGTACAAGTGTGTACAAGGTTGTACAAGAGTGTACAAGGTTTTACAAGTGTGTACAAGGTTGTACAAGTGTGTACAAGGTTGTACAAGTGTGTACAAGGTTGTACAAGTGTGTACAAGGTTGTACAAGTGTGTACAAGGTTGTACAAGTGTGTACAAGGTTGTACAAGTGTGTACAAGGGTGTACAAGTGTGTACAAGGTTGTACAAGTTTTTACAAGGTTGTACAAGTGTGTACAAGGGTGTAAAATCGTGTACAAGGATGTACAAGTTTGTACAAGTTTGTACACGGTTGTACAAGTGTGTACAAGAATGTACAAGTTTGTACAAGGGTGTACAAGTGTTTACGATAAGTAAAAGTGTGTACAAGGGTGTACAAGGTTGTACAAGTGTGTACAAGGTTGTACAATTGTGTACAAGGCTGTACAACTGTGTACAAGGTTGTACAATTGTGTACAAGGCTGTACAAGTGTGTACAAGGTTGTACAAGTGTGTACAAGGTTGTACAAGTGTGTACAAGGATGTACAAGTTTGTACAAGGGTGTACAAGTGTGTACGATGTGTAAAAGTTTGTACAAGGGTGTACAAGGTTGTACAAGTGTGTACAAGGTTGTACAATTGTGTACAAGGCTGTACAATTTTGTACAAGGCTGTACAAGTGTGTACAAGGCTGTACAAGTGTGTACAAGGTTGTACAATTGTGTACAAGGCTGTACAATTGTGTACAAGGTTGTACAAGTGTGTACAAGGTTGTACAAGTGTGTACAAGGTTGTACAATTGTGTACAAGGCTGTACAAGTGTGTACAAGGTTGTACAAGTGTGTACAAGGTTGTACAAGTGTGTACAAGGTTGTACAAGTGTGTACAAGGTTGTACAAGTGTGTACAAGGTTGTACAAGTGTGTACAAGGTTGTACAAGTGTGTACAAGGTTGTACAAGTTTTTACAAGGTTGTACAAGTGTGTACAAGGGTGTAAAATCGTGTACAAGGATGTACAAGTTTGTACAAGTTTGTACAAGGTTGTACAAGTGTGTACAAGGATGTACAAGTTTGTACAAGGGTGTACAAGTGTGTACGATAAGTAAAAGTGTGTACAAGGGTGTACAAGGTTGTACAAGTGTGTACAAGGTTGTACAATTGTGTACAAGGCTGTACAACTGTGTACAAGGTTGTACAATTGTGTACAAGGCTGTACAAGTGTGTACAAGGTTGTACAAGTGTGTACAAGGTTGTACAAGTGTGTACAAGGATGTACAAGTTTGTACAAGGGTGTACAAGTGTGTACGATGTGTAAAAGTTTGTACAAGGGTGTACAAGGTTGTACAAGTGTGTACAAGGTTGTACAATCGTGTACAAGGCTGTACAATTTTGTACAAGGCTGTACAAGTGTGTACAAGGCTGTACAAGTGTGTACAAGGCTGTACAAGTGTGTACAAGGCTGTACAAGTGTGTACAAGGTTGTACAAGTGTGTACAAGGTTGTACAATTGTGTACAAGGCTGTACAACTGTGTACAAGGTTGTACAATTGTGTACAAGGCTGTACAAGTGTGTACAAGGTTGTACAAGTGTGTACAAGGTTGTACAAGTGTGTACAAGGATGTACAAGTGTGTACAAGGATGTACAAGTTTGTACAAGGGTGTACAAGTGTGTACGATGTGTAAAAGTTTGTACAAGGGTGTACAAGGTTGTACAAGTATGTACAAGGTTGTACAATTGTGTACAAGGCTGTACAACTGTGTACAAGGTTGTACAATTTTGTACAAGGCTGTACAAGTGTGTACAAGGTTGTACAAGTGTGTACAAGGCTGTACAATTGTGTACAAGGTTGTACAAGTGTGTACAAGGTTGTACAAGTGTGTACAAGGTTGTACAATTGTGTACAAGGCTGTACAAGTGTGTACAAGGTTGTACAAGTGTGTACAAGGTTGTACAAGTGTGTACAAGGTTGTACAAGTGTGTACAAGGTTGTACAAGTGTGTACAAGGTTGTACAAGTGTGTACAAGGTTGTACAATTGTGTATCAGGTTGTACAAGTGTGTACAAGGTTGTACAAGTGTGTACAAGGGTGTACAATCGTGTACAAGGATGTACAAGTTTGTACAAGTTTGTACAAGTTTGTACAAGGTTGTACAAGTGTGTACAAGGATGTACAAGTTTGTACAAGGGTGCACAAGTGTGTACAAGGGTGTACAATCGTGTACAAGCTTGTACAAGTTTGTACAAGGGTGTACAGGTTTGTACAAGGTTGTACAAGGTTGTACAAGTGTGTACAAGAGTGTACAAATGTGTACAAGGATGTAAAAGTTTGTACAGGTGTGTACAAGTTTGTAAAAGGTTGTACAAGTGTGTACAAGGTTTTACAATTGTGTACAAGGTTGTACAAATGTGTACAAGGTTGTACAAGTGTGTACAAGGTTGTACAAGTGTGTACAAGGTTGTACAAGTGTGTACAACTTGTACAAGTGTGTACAAGCTTGTACAAGTGTGTACAAGGTTGTACAAGTTTGTACAAGGTTGTACAAGTGTGTACAAGTTTGTACAAGTGTGTACAAGTTTGTACAAGGTTGTACAAATGTGTACAAGGGTGTACAAAAGTGTACAAGGGTGCACAAGTTTGAACAAAGGTGTACAAGTGTATACAAGCTTGTACAAGTGTGTACAAGCATGTACAAGTGTGTACAAGGGTGTACAGGTTTGTACAAGGTTGTACAAGTGTGTACAAGGGTGTACAAGTGTGTACAAGGTTGTACAAGTGTGTACAAGCTTGTACAAGTGTGTACAAGGGTGTACAAGTGTGTACAAGGTTGAACAAGTTTTTACATGGTTGTACAAGTGTGTACAAGGTTGTACAAGGTTGTACAAGTGTGTACAAGGTTGTACAAGTGTGTACAAGGTTGTACAAGAGTGTACAAGGTTTTACAAGTGTGTACAAGGTTGTACAAGTGTGTACAAGGTTGTACAAGTGTGTACAAGGTTGTACAAGTGTGTACAAGGTTGTACAAGTGTGTACAAGGTTGTACAAGTGTGTACAAGGGTGTACAAGTGTGTACAAGGTTGTACAAGTTTTTACAAGGTTGTACAAGTGTGTACAAGGGTGTAAAATCGTGTACAAGGATGTACAAGTTTGTACAAGTTTGTACAAGGTTGTACAAGTGTGTACAAGAATGTACAAGTTTGTACAAGGGTGTACAAGTGTTTACGATAAGTAAAAGTGTGTACAAGGGTGTACAAGGTTGTACAAGTGTGTACAAGGTTGTACAATTGTGTACAAGGCTGTACAACTGTGTACAAGGTTGTACAATTGTGTACAAGGCTGTACAAGTGTGTACAAGGTTGTACAAGTGTGTACAAGGTTGTACAAGTGTGTACAAGGATGTACAAGTTTGTACAAGGGTGTACAAGTGTGTACGATGTGTAAAAGTTTGTACAAGGGTGTACAAGGTTGTACAAGTGTGTACAAGGTTGTACAATTGTGTACAAGGCTGTACAATTTTGTACAAGGCTGTACAAGTGTGTACAAGGCTGTACAAGTGTGTACAAGGTTGTACAATTGTGTACAAGGCTGTACAATTGTGTACAAGGTTGTACAAGTGTGTACAAGGTTGTACAAGTGTGTACAAGGTTGTACAATTGTGTACAAGGCTGTACAAGTGTGTACAAGGTTGTACAAGTGTGTACAAGGTTGTACAAGTGTGTACAAGGTTGTACAAGTGTGTACAAGGTTGTACAAGTGTGTACAAGGTTGTACAAGTGTGTACAAGGTTGTACAAGTGTGTACAAGGTTGTACAAGTGTGTACAAGGTTGTACAGTTTTTACAAGGTTGTACAAGTGTGTACAAGGGTGTAAAATCGTGTACAAGGATGTACAAGTTTGTACAAGTTTGTACAAGGTTGTACAAGTGTGTACAAGGATGTACAAGTTTGTACAAGGGTGTACAAGTGTGTACGATAAGTAAAAGTGTGTACAAGGGTGTACAAGGTTGTACAAGTGTGTACAAGGTTGTACAATTGTGTACAAGGCTGTACAACTGTGTACAAGGTTGTACAATTGTGTACAAGGCTGTACAAGTGTGTACAAGGTTGTACAAGTGTGTACAAGGTTGTACAAGTGTGTACAAGGATGTACAAGTTTGTACAAGGGTGTACAAGTGTGTACGATGTGTAAAAGTTTGTACAAGGGTGTACAAGGTTGTACAAGTGTGTACAAGGTTGTACAATCGTGTACAAGGCTGTACAATTTTGTACAAGACTGTACAAGTGTGTACAAAGTTGTGCAAGTGTGTACAAGGTTGTACAAGTGTGTACAAGGTTGTACAATTGTGTACAAGGTTGTACAAGTGTGTACAAGGTTGTACAATTGTGTACAAGGTTGTACAAGTGTGTACAAGGTTGTACAAGTGTGTACAAGGGTGTACAATCGTGTACAAGGATGTACAAGTTTGTACAAGATTGTACAAGTGTGTACTGGGTTGTACAAGTGTGTACAAGATTGTATAAGTTTGTACAAGGTTGTACAAGTGTGTACAAGGGTGTACAAGTGTGTACAAATGTGTACAAGTGTGTACAGGGGTGTAAAAGTTTGTACAAGGGTGTACAAGTTTTACAAGGTTGTACAAGTGTGTACAAGGTTGTACAAGTTGTGTACTGGGTTGTACAAGTGTGTACAGGATTGTATAGGTTTGTACAAGGTTGTACAAGTGTGTATAAGGGTGTACAAGTGTGTACAAATGTGTACAAGTGTGTACAGGGGTGTACAAGTTTGTACAAGGGTGTACAAGTTTTACAAGGTTGTACAAGTGTGTACAAGGTTGTACAAGTTGTGTACAAGGTTATACATGTGTGTACAAGGGTGTACAAGTGTGTACAAGGTTGTACAAGTGTGTACAAGCTTGTACAAGTGTGTACAAGGGTGTACAAGTGTGTACAAGGTTGTACAAGTTTTTACAAGGTTGTACAAGTGTGTACAAGGGTGTAAAATCGTGTACAAGGATGTAAAAGTTTGTACAAGTTTGTACAAGGTTGTACAAGTGTGTACAAGGATGTACAAGTTTGTACAAGGGTGTACAAGTGTGTACGATAAGTAAAAGTGTGTACAAGGGTGTACAAGGTTGTACAAGTGTGTACAAGGTTGTACAATTGTGTACAAGGCTGTACAAGTGTGTACAAGGTTGTACAATTGTGTACAAGGCTGTACAAGTGTGTACAAGATTGTACAAGTGTGTACAAGGTTGTACAAGTGTGTACAAGGTTGTACAAGTGTGTACAAGGTTGTACAAGTGTGTACAAGGATGTACAAGTTTGTACAAGGGTGTACAAGTGTGTACGATGTGTAAAAGTTTGTACAAGGGTGTACAAGGTTGTACAAGTGTGTACAAGGCTGTACAAGTGTGTACAAGATTGTACAAGTGTGTACAAGGTTGTACAAGTTTGTACAAGGATGTACAAGTTTGTACAAGGGTGTACAAGTGTGTACGATGTGTAAAAGTTTGTACAAGGGTGTACAAGGTTGTACAAGTGTGTACAAGGTTGTACAATTGTGTACAAGGCTGTACAAGTGTGTACAAGGTTGTACAATTTTGTACAAGGCTGTACAAGTGTGTACAAGGTTGTACAAGTGTGTACAAGGCTGTACAATTGTGTACAAGGTTGTACAAGTGTGTACAAGGTTGTACAAGTGTGTACAAGGTTGTACAAGTGTGTACAAGGTTGTACAAGTGTGTACAAGGTTGTACAATTGTGTACAAGGCTGTACAAGTGTGTACAAGGTTGTACAAGTGTGTACAAGGTTGTACAAGTGTGTACAAGGTTGTACAAGTGTGTACAAGGTTGTACAATTGTGTATCAGGTTGTACAAGTGTGTACAAGGTTGTACAAGTGTGTACAAGGGTGTACAATCGTGTACAAGGATGTACAAGTTTGTACAAGTTTGTACAAGGTTGTACAAGTGTGTACAAGGATGTACAAGTTTGTACAAGGGTGCACAAGTGTGTACAAGGCTGTACAATCGTGTACAAGCTTGTACAAGTGTGTACAAGGGTGTACAGGTTTGTACAAGGTTGAACAAGGTTGTACAAGTGTGTACAAGGGTGTACAAATGTGTACAAGGATGTAAAAGTTTGTACAAGTGTGTACAAGTTTGTACAAGGTTGTACAAGTGTGTACAAGGTTTTACAATTGTGTACAAGGTTGTACAAGTGTGTACAAGGTTGTACAAGTGTGTACAAGGTTGTACAAGTGTGTACAACTTGTACAAGTGTGTACAAGCTTGTACAAGTGTGTACAAGGTTGTACAAGTTTGTACAAGGTTGTACAAGTGTGTACAAGTTTGTACAAGGTTGTACAAATGTGTACGATAAGTAAAAGTGTGTACAAAGGTGTACAAGGTTGTACAAGTGTGTACAAGGTTGTACAATTGTGTACAAGGCTGTACAAGTGTGTACAAGGTTGTACAATTGTGTACAAGGCTGTACAAGTGTGTACAAGATTGTACAAGTGTGTACAAGGTTGTACAAGTGTGTACAAGGATGTACAAGTTTGTACAAGGGTGTACAAGTGTGTACGATGTGTAAAAGTTTGTACAAGGGTGTACAAGGTTGTACAAGTGTGTACAAGGTTGTACAATTGTGTACAAGGCTGTACAAGTGTGTACAAGGTTGTACAATTTTGTACAAGGCTGTACAAGTGTGTACAAGTCTGTACAAGTGTGTACAAGGCTGTACAATTGTGTACAAGGTTGTACAAGTGTGTACAAGGTTGTACAAGTTTGTACAAGGGTGTACAAGTGTGTACGATGTGTAAAAGTTTGTACAAGGGTGTACAAGGTTGTACAAGTGTGTAAAAGGTTGTACAATTGTGTACAAGGCTGTACAAGTGTGTACAAGGTTGTACAAGTGTGTACAAGGCTGTACAATTGTGTACAAGGTTGTACAAGTGTGTACAAGGTTGTACAAGTGTGTACAAGGTTGTACAATTGTGTACAAGGCTGTACAAGTGTGTACAAGGTTGTACAAGTGTGTACAAGGTTGTACAAGTGTGTACAAGGTTGTACAAGTGTGTACAAGGTTGTACAAGTGTGTACAAGGTTGTACAAGTGTGTACAAGGTTGTACAATTGTGTATCAGGTTGTACAAGTGTGTACAAGGTTTTACAAGTGTGTACAAGGGTGTACAATCGTGTACAAGGATGTACAAGTTTGTACAAGTTTGTACAAGTTTGTACAAGGTTGTACAAGTGTGTACAAGGATGTACAAGTTTGTACAAGGGTGCACAAGTGTGTACAAGGGTGTACAATCGTGTACAAGCTTGTACAAGTGTGTACAAGGGTGTACAGGTTTGTACAAGGTTGTACAAGGTTGTACAAGTGTGTACAAGGGTGTACAAATGTGTACAAGGATGTAAAAGTTTGTACAAGTTTGTACAAGTTTGTACAAGGTTGTACAAGTGTGTACAAGGTTTTACAATTGTGTACAAGGTTGTACAAGTGTGTACAAGGTTGTACAAGTGTGTACAAGGTTGTACAAGTGTGTACAACTTGTACAAGTGTGTACAAGCTTGTACAAGTGTGTACAAGGTTGTACAAGTTTGTACAAGGTTGTACAAGTGTGTACAAGTTTGTACAAGTGTGTACAAGTTTGTACAAGGTTGTACAAATGTGTACGATAAGTAAAAGTGTGTACAAGGGTGTACAAGGTTGTACAAGTGTGTACAAGGTTGTACAATTGTGTACAAGGCTGTACAAGTGTGTACAAGGTTGTACAATTGTGTACAAGGCTGTACAAGTGTGTACAAGATTGTACAAGTGTGTACAAGGTTGTACAAGTGTGTACAAGGATGTACAAGTTTGTACAAGGGTGTACAAGTGTGTACGATGTGTAAAAGTTTGTACAAGGGTGTACAAGGTTGTACAAGTGTGTACAAGGTTGTACAATTGTGTACAAGGCTGTACAAGTGTGTACAAGGTTGTACAATTTTGTACAAGGCTGTACAAGTGTGTACAAGGTTGTACAAGTGTGTACAAGGCTGTACAATTGTGTACAAGGTTGTACAAGTGTGTACAAGGTTGTACAAGTGTGTACAAGGTTGTACAATTGTGTACAAGGCTGTACAAGTGTGTACAAGGTTGTACAAGTGTGTACAAGGTTGTACAAGTGTGTACAAGGTTGTACAAGTGTGTACAAGGTTGTACAAGTGTGTACAAGGTTGTACAAGTGTGTACAAGGTTGTACAATTGTGTATCAGGTTGTACAAGTGTGTACAAGGTTGTACAAGTGTGTACAAGGGTGTACAATCGTGTACAAGGATGTACAAGTTTGTACAAGTTTGTACAAGTTTGTACAAGGTTGTACAAGTGTGTACAAGGATGTACAAGTTTGTACAAGGGTGCACAAGTGTGTACAAGGGTGTACAATCGTGTACAAGCTTGTACAAGTTTGTACAAGGGTGTACAGGTTTGTACAAGGTTGTACAAGGTTGTACAAGTGTGTACAAGAGTGTACAAATGTGTACAAGGATGTAAAAGTTTGTACAGGTGTGTACAAGTTTGTAAAAGGTTGTACAAGTGTGTACAAGGTTTTACAATTGTGTACAAGGTTGTACAAATGTGTACAAGGTTGTACAAGTGTGTACAAGGTTGTACAAGTGTGTACAAGGTTGTACAAGTGTGTACAACTTGTACAAGTGTGTACAAGCTTGTACAAGTGTGAACAAGGTTGTACAAGTTTGTACAAGGTTGTACAAGTGTGTACAAGTTTGTACAAGTGTGTACAAGTTTGTACAAGGTTGTACAAATGTGTACAAGGGTGTACAAAAGTGTACAAGGGTGCACAAGTTTGAACAAAGGTGTACAAGTGTATACAAGCTTGTACAAGTGTGTACAAGCATGTACAAGTGTGTACAAGGGTGTACAGGTTTGTACAAGGTTGTACAAGTGTGTACAAGGGTGTACAAGTGTGTACAAGGTTGTACAAGTGTGTACAAGCTTGTACAAGTGTGTACAAGGGTGTACAAGTGTGTACAAGGTTGAACAAGTTTTTACATGGTTGTACAAGTGTGTACAAGGTTGTACAAGGTTGTACAAGTGTGTACAAGGTTGTACAAGTGTGTACAAGGTTGTACAAGAGTGTACAAGGTTTTACAAGTGTGTACAAGGTTGTACAAGTGTGTACAAGGTTGTACAAGTGTGTACAAGGTTGTACAAGTGTGTACAAGGTTGTACAAGTGTGTACAAGGTTGTACAAGTGTGTACAAGGTTGTACAAGTGTGTACAAGGGTGTACAAGTGTGTACAAGGTTGTACAAGTTTTTACAAGGTTGTACAAGTGTGTACAAGGGTGTAAAATCGTGTACAAGGATGTACAAGTTTGTACAAGTTTGTACACGGTTGTACAAGTGTGTACAAGAATGTACAAGTTTGTACAAGGGTGTACAAGTGTTTACGATAAGTAAAAGTGTGTACAAGGGTGTACAAGGTTGTACAAGTGTGTACAAGGTTGTACAATTGTGTACAAGGCTGTACAACTGTGTACAAGGTTGTACAATTGTGTACAAGGCTGTACAAGTGTGTACAAGGTTGTACAAGTGTGTACAAGGTTGTACAAGTGTGTACAAGGATGTACAAGTTTGTACAAGGGTGTACAAGTGTGTACGATGTGTAAAAGTTTGTACAAGGGTGTACAAGGTTGTACAAGTGTGTACAAGGTTGTACAATTGTGTACAAGGCTGTACAATTTTGTACAAGGCTGTACAAGTGTGTACAAGGCTGTACAAGTGTGTACAAGGTTGTACAATTGTGTACAAGGCTGTACAATTGTGTACAAGGTTGTACAAGTGTGTACAAGGTTGTACAAGTGTGTACAAGGTTGTACAATTGTGTACAAGGCTGTACAAGTGTGTACAAGGTTGTACAAGTGTGTACAAGGTTGTACAAGTGTGTACAAGGTTGTACAAGTGTGTACAAGGTTGTACAAGTGTGTACAAGGTTGTACAAGTGTGTACAAGGTTGTACAAGTGTGTACAAGGTTGTACAAGTTTTTACAAGGTTGTACAAGTGTGTACAAGGGTGTAAAATCGTGTACAAGGATGTACAAGTTTGTACAAGTTTGTACAAGGTTGTACAAGTGTGTACAAGGATGTACAAGTTTGTACAAGGGTGTACAAGTGTGTACGATAAGTAAAAGTGTGTACAAGGGTGTACAAGGTTGTACAAGTGTGTACAAGGTTGTACAATTGTGTACAAGGCTGTACAACTGTGTACAAGGTTGTACAATTGTGTACAAGGCTGTACAAGTGTGTACAAGGTTGTACAAGTGTGTACAAGGTTGTACAAGTGTGTACAAGGATGTACAAGTTTGTACAAGGGTGTACAAGTGTGTACGATGTGTAAAAGTTTGTACAAGGGTGTACAAGGTTGTACAAGTGTGTACAAGGTTGTACAATCGTGTACAAGGCTGTACAATTTTGTACAAGGCTGTACAAGTGTGTACAAGGCTGTACAAGTGTGTACAAGGCTGTACAAGTGTGTACAAGGCTGTACAAGTGTGTACAAGGTTGTACAAGTGTGTACAAGGTTGTACAATTGTGTACAAGGCTGTACAACTGTGTACAAGGTTGTACAATTGTGTACAAGGCTGTACAAGTGTGTACAAGGTTGTACAAGTGTGTACAAGGTTGTACAAGTGTGTACAAGGATGTACAAGTGTGTACAAGGATGTACAAGTTTGTACAAGGGTGTACAAGTGTGTACGATGTGTAAAAGTTTGTACAAGGGTGTACAAGGTTGTACAAGTATGTACAAGGTTGTACAATTGTGTACAAGGCTGTACAACTGTGTACAAGGTTGTACAATTTTGTACAAGGCTGTACAAGTGTGTACAAGGTTGTACAAGTGTGTACAAGGCTGTACAATTGTGTACAAGGTTGTACAAGTGTGTACAAGGTTGTACAAGTGTGTACAAGGTTGTACAATTGTGTACAAGGCTGTACAAGTGTGTACAAGGTTGTACAAGTGTGTACAAGGTTGTACAAGTGTGTACAAGGTTGTACAAGTGTGTACAAGGTTGTACAAGTGTGTACAAGGTTGTACAAGTGTGTACAAGGTTGTACAATTGTGTATCAGGTTGTACAAGTGTGTACAAGGTTGTACAAGTGTGTACAAGGGTGTACAATCGTGTACAAGGATGTACAAGTTTGTACAAGTTTGTACAAGTTTGTACAAGGTTGTACAAGTGTGTACAAGGATGTACAAGTTTGTACAAGGGTGCACAAGTGTGTACAAGGGTGTACAATCGTGTACAAGCTTGTACAAGTTTGTACAAGGGTGTACAGGTTTGTACAAGGTTGTACAAGGTTGTACAAGTGTGTACAAGAGTGTACAAATGTGTACAAGGATGTAAAAGTTTGTACAGGTGTGTACAAGTTTGTAAAAGGTTGTACAAGTGTGTACAAGGTTTTACAATTGTGTACAAGGTTGTACAAATGTGTACAAGGTTGTACAAGTGTGTACAAGGTTGTACAAGTGTGTACAAGGTTGTACAAGTGTGTACAACTTGTACAAGTGTGTACAAGCTTGTACAAGTGTGTACAAGGTTGTACAAGTTTGTACAAGGTTGTACAAGTGTGTACAAGTTTGTACAAGTGTGTACAAGTTTGTACAAGGTTGTACAAATGTGTACAAGGGTGTACAAAAGTGTACAAGGGTGCACAAGTTTGAACAAAGGTGTACAAGTGTATACAAGCTTGTACAAGTGTGTACAAGCATGTACAAGTGTGTACAAGGGTGTACAGGTTTGTACAAGGTTGTACAAGTGTGTACAAGGGTGTACAAGTGTGTACAAGGTTGTACAAGTGTGTACAAGCTTGTACAAGTGTGTACAAGGGTGTACAAGTGTGTACAAGGTTGAACAAGTTTTTACATGGTTGTACAAGTGTGTACAAGGTTGTACAAGGTTGTACAAGTGTGTACAAGGTTGTACAAGTGTGTACAAGGTTGTACAAGAGTGTACAAGGTTTTACAAGTGTGTACAAGGTTGTACAAGTGTGTACAAGGTTGTACAAGTGTGTACAAGGTTGTACAAGTGTGTACAAGGTTGTACAAGTGTGTACAAGGTTGTACAAGTGTGTACAAGGGTGTACAAGTGTGTACAAGGTTGTACAAGTTTTTACAAGGTTGTACAAGTGTGTACAAGGGTGTAAAATCGTGTACAAGGATGTACAAGTTTGTACAAGTTTGTACAAGGTTGTACAAGTGTGTACAAGAATGTACAAGTTTGTACAAGGGTGTACAAGTGTTTACGATAAGTAAAAGTGTGTACAAGGGTGTACAAGGTTGTACAAGTGTGTACAAGGTTGTACAATTGTGTACAAGGCTGTACAACTGTGTACAAGGTTGTACAATTGTGTACAAGGCTGTACAAGTGTGTACAAGGTTGTACAAGTGTGTACAAGGTTGTACAAGTGTGTACAAGGATGTACAAGTTTGTACAAGGGTGTACAAGTGTGTACGATGTGTAAAAGTTTGTACAAGGGTGTACAAGGTTGTACAAGTGTGTACAAGGTTGTACAATTGTGTACAAGGCTGTACAATTTTGTACAAGGCTGTACAAGTGTGTACAAGGCTGTACAAGTGTGTACAAGGTTGTACAATTGTGTACAAGGCTGTACAATTGTGTACAAGGTTGTACAAGTGTGTACAAGGTTGTACAAGTGTGTACAAGGTTGTACAATTGTGTACAAGGCTGTACAAGTGTGTACAAGGTTGTACAAGTGTGTACAAGGTTGTACAAGTGTGTACAAGGTTGTACAAGTGTGTACAAGGTTGTACAAGTGTGTACAAGGTTGTACAAGTGTGTACAAGGTTGTACAAGTGTGTACAAGGTTGTACAAGTGTGTACAAGGTTGTACAAGTTTTTACAAGGTTGTACAAGTGTGTACAAGGGTGTAAAATCGTGTACAAGGATGTACAAGTTTGTACAAGTTTGTACAAGGTTGTACAAGTGTGTACAAGGATGTACAAGTTTGTACAAGGGTGTACAAGTGTGTACGATAAGTAAAAGTGTGTACAAGGGTGTACAAGGTTGTACAAGTGTGTACAAGGTTGTACAATTGTGTACAAGGCTGTACAACTGTGTACAAGGTTGTACAATTGTGTACAAGGCTGTACAAGTGTGTACAAGGTTGTACAAGTGTGTACAAGGTTGTACAAGTGTGTACAAGGATGTACAAGTTTGTACAAGGGTGTACAAGTGTGTACGATGTGTAAAAGTTTGTACAAGGGTGTACAAGGTTGTACAAGTGTGTACAAGGTTGTACAATCGTGTACAAGGCTGTACAATTTTGTACAAGGCTGTACAAGTGTGTACAAGGCTGTACAAGTGTGTACAAGGCTGTACAAGTGTGTACAAGGTTGTACAAGTGTGTACAAGGTTGTACAATTGTGTACAAGGCTGTACAACTGTGTACAAGGTTGTACAATTGTGTACAAGGCTGTACAAGTGTGTACAAGGTTGTACAAGTGTGTACAAGGTTGTACAAGTGTGTACAAGGATGTACAAGTGTGTACAAGGATGTACAAGTTTGTACAAGGGTGTACAAGTGTGTACGATGTGTAAAAGTTTGTACAAGGGTGTACAAGGTTGTACAAGTATGTACAAGGTTGTACAATTGTGTACAAGGCTGTACAACTGTGTACAAGGTTGTACAATTGTGTACAAGGCTGTACAAGTGTGTACAAGGTTGTACAAGTGTGTACAAGGTTGTACAAGTGTGTACAAGGTTGTACAAGTTTGTACAAGGGTGTACAAGTGTGTACGATGTGTAAAAGTTTGTACAAGGGTGTACAACGTTGTACAAGTGTGTACAAGGTTGTACAATTGTGTACAAGGCTGTACAATTTTGTACAAGGCTGTACAAGTGTGTACAAGGTTGTACAATTGTGTACAAGGCTGTACAATTGTGTACAAGGTTGTACAAGTGTGTACAAGGTTGTACAAGTGTGTACAAGGTTGTACAATTGTGTACAAGGCTGTACAAGTGTGTACAAGGTTGTACAAGTGTGTACAAGGTTGTACAAGTGTGTACAAGGTTGTACAAGTGTGTCCAAGGTTGTACAAGTGTGTACAAGTCTGTACAAGTGTGTACAAGGTTGTACAATTGTGTGTCAGGTTGTACAAGTGTGTACAAGGTTGTACAAGTGTGTACAAGGGTGTACAATCGTGTACAAGGATGTACAAGTTTGTACAAGTTTGTACAAGGATGTACAAGTTTGTACAAGTTTGTACAAGTTTGTACAAGGTTGTACAAGTGTGTACAAGGATGTACAAGTTTGTACAAGGGAGTACAAGTTTGTACAAGATTGTACAAGTGTGTACTGGGTTGTACAAGTGTGTACAAGATTGTATAAGTTTGTACAAGGTTGTACAAGTGTGTACAAGGGAGTACAAGTGTGTACAAATGTGTACAAGTTTTACAAGGTTGTACAAGTGTGTACAAGGTTGTACAAGTGTGTACAAGGTTGTACAATTGTGTACAAGGCTGTACAAGTGTGTACAAGGTTGTACAAGTGTGTACAAGGTTGTACAAGTGTGTACAAGGTTGTACAAGTGTGTACAAGGTTGTACAAGTGTGTACAAGGTTGTACAAGTGTGTACAAGGTTGTACAAGTGTGTACAAGGTTGTACAATTGTGTATCAGGTTGTACAAGTGTGTACAAGGTTGTACAAGTGTGTACAAGGGTGTACAATCGTGTACAAGGATGTACAAGTTTGTACAAGTTTGTACAAGTTTGTACAAGGTTGTACAAGTGTGTACAAGGATGTACAAGTTTGTACAAGGGTGCACAAGTGTGTACAAGGGTGTACAATCGTGTACAAGCTTGTACAAGTTTGTACAAGGGTGTACAGGTTTGTACAAGGTTGTACAAGGTTGTACAAGTGTGTACAAGAGTGTACAAATGTGTACAAGGATGTAAAAGTTTGTACAGGTGTGTACAAGTTTGTAAAAGGTTGTACAAGTGTGTACAAGGTTTTACAATTGTGTACAAGGTTGTACAAATGTGTACAAGGTTGTACAAGTGTGTACAAGGTTGTACAAGTGTGTACAAGGTTGTACAAGTGTGTACAACTTGTACAAGTGTGTACAAGCTTGTACAAGTGTGTACAAGGTTGTACAAGTTTGTACAAGGTTGTACAAGTGTGTACAAGTTTGTACAAGTGTGTACAAGTTTGTACAAGGTTGTACAAATGTGTACAAGGGTGTACAAAAGTGTACAAGGGTGCACAAGTTTGAACAAAGGTGTACAAGTGTATACAAGCTTGTACAAGTGTGTACAAGCATGTACAAGTGTGTACAAGGGTGTACAGGTTTGTACAAGGTTGTACAAGTGTGTACAAGGGTGTACAAGTGTGTACAAGGTTGTACAAGTGTGTACAAGCTTGTACAAGTGTGTACAAGGGTGTACAAGTGTGTACAAGGTTGAACAAGTTTTTACATGGTTGTACAAGTGTGTACAAGGTTGTACAAGGTTGTACAAGTGTGTACAAGGTTGTACAAGTGTGTACAAGGTTGTACAAGAGTGTACAAGGTTTTACAAGTGTGTACAAGGTTGTACAAGTGTGTACAAGGTTGTACAAGTGTGTACAAGGTTGTACAAGTGTGTACAAGGTTGTACAAGTGTGTACAAGGTTGTACAAGTGTGTACAAGGGTGTACAAGTGTGTACAAGGTTGTACAAGTTTTTACAAGGTTGTACAAGTGTGTACAAGGGTGTAAAATCGTGTACAAGGATGTACAAGTTTGTACAAGTTTGTACAAGGTTGTACAAGTGTGTACAAGAATGTACAAGTTTGTACAAGGGTGTACAAGTGTTTACGATAAGTTAAAGTGTGTACAAGGGTGTACAAGGTTGTACAAGTGTGTACAAGGTTGTACAATTGTGTACAAGGCTGTACAACTGTGTACAAGGTTGTACAATTGTGTACAAGGCTGTACAAGTGTGTACAAGGTTGTACAAGTGTGTACAAGGTTGTACAAGTGTGTACAAGGATGTACAAGTTTGTACAAGGGTGTACAAGTGTGTACGATGTGTAAAAGTTTGTACAAGGGTGTACAAGGTTGTACAAGTGTGTACAAGGTTGTACAATTGTGTACAAGGCTGTACAATTTTGTACAAGGCTGTACAAGTGTGTACAAGGCTGTACAAGTGTGTACAAGGTTGTACAATTGTGTACAAGGCTGTACAATTGTGTACAAGGTTGTACAAGTGTGTACAAGGTTGTACAAGTGTGTACAAGGTTGTACAATTGTGTACAAGGCTGTACAAGTGTGTACAAGGTTGTACAAGTGTGTACAAGGTTGTACAAGTGTGTACAAGGTTGTACAAGTGTGTACAAGGTTGTACAAGTGTGTACAAGGTTGTACAAGTGTGTACAAGGTTGTACAAGTGTGTACAAGGTTGTACAAGTTTTTACAAGGTTGTACAAGTGTGTACAAGGGTGTAAAATCGTGTACAAGGATGTACAAGTTTGTACAAGTTTGTACAAGGTTGTACAAGTGTGTACAAGGATGTACAAGTTTGTACAAGGGTGTACAAGTGTGTACGATAAGTAAAAGTGTGTACAAGGGTGTACAAGGTTGTACAAGTGTGTACAAGGTTGTACAATTGTGTACAAGGCTGTACAACTGTGTACAAGGTTGTACAATTGTGTACAAGGCTGTACAAGTGTGTACAAGGTTGTACAAGTGTGTACAAGGTTGTACAAGTGTGTACAAGGATGTACAAGTTTGTACAAGGGTGTACAAGTGTGTACGATGTGTAAAAGTTTGTACAAGGGTGTACAAGGTTGTACAAGTGTGTACAAGGTTGTACAATCGTGTACAAGGCTGTACAATTTTGTACAAGGCTGTACAAGTGTGTACAAGGCTGTACAAGTGTGTAAAAGGCTGTACAAGTGTGTACAAGGTTGTACAAGTGTGTACAAGGTTGTACAATTGTGTACAAGGCTGTACAACTGTGTACAAGGTTGTACAATTGTGTACAAGGCTGTACAAGTGTGTACAAGGTTGTACAAGTGTGTACAAGGTTGTACAAGTGTGTACAAGGATGTACAAGTGTGTACAAGGATGTACAAGTTTGTACAAGGGTGTACAAGTGTGTACGATGTGTAAAAGTTTGTACAAGGGTGTACAAGGTTGTACAAGTATGTACAAGGTTGTACAATTGTGTACAAGGCTGTACAACTGTGTACAAGGTTGTACAATTGTGTACAAGGCTGTACAAGTGTGTACAAGGTTGTACAAGTGTGTACAAGGTTGTACAAGTGTGTACAAGGTTGTACAAGTTTGTACAAGGGTGTACAAGTGTGTACGATGTGTAAAAGTTTGTACAAGGGTGTACAACGTTGTACAAGTGTGTACAAGGTTGTACAATTGTGTACAAGGCTGTACAATTTTGTACAAGGCTGTACAAGTGTGTACAAGGTTGTACAATTGTGTACAAGGCTGTACAATTGTGTACAAGGTTGTACAAGTGTGTACAAGGTTGTACAAGTGTGTACAAGGTTGTACAATTGTGTACAAGGCTTTACAAGTGTGTACAAGGTTGTACAAGTGTGTACAAGGTTGTACAAGTGTGTACAAGGTTGTACAAGTGTGTCCAAGGTTGTACAAGTGTGTACAAGTCTGTACAAGTGTGTACAAGGTTGTACAATTGTGTGTCAGGTTGTACAAGTGTGTACAAGGTTGTACAAGTGTGTACAAGGGTGTACAATCGTGTACAAGGATGTACAAGTTTGTACAAGTTTGTACAAGGATGTACAAGTTTGTACAAGTTTGTACAAGTTTGTACAAGGTTGTACAAGTGTGTACAAGGATGTACAAGTTTGTACAAGGGAGTACAAGTTTGTACAAGATTGTACAAGTGTGTACTGGGTTGTACAAGTGTGTACAAGATTGTATAAGTTTGTACAAGGTTGTACAAGTGTGTACAAGGGAGTACAAGTGTGTACAAATGTGTACAAGTTTTACAAGGTTGTACAAGTGTGTACAAGGTTGTACAAGTGTGTACAAGGTTGTACAAGTGTGTACAAGCTTGTACAAGTGTGTACAAGGGTGTACAAGTGTGTACAAGGTTGTACAAGTGTGCACAAGCTTGTACAAGTGTGTACAAGGGTGTACAAGTGTGTACAAGGTTGTACAAGTTTTTACATGGTTGTACAAGTGTGTACAAGGTTGTACAAGGTTGTACAAGTGTGTACAAGGTTGTACAAGTGTGTACAAGGTTGTACAAGAGTGTACAAGGTTGTACAAATGTGTACAAGGGTGTACAAAAGTGTACAAGGGTGCACAAGTTTGAACAAAGGTGTACAAGTGTATACAAGCTTGTACAAGTGTGTACAAGCATGTACAAGTGTGTACAAGCATGTACAAGTGTGTACAAGGGTGTACAGGTTTGTACAAGGTTGTACAAGTGTGTACAAGGGTGTACAAGTGTGTACAAGGTTGTACAAGTGTGTACAAGCTTGTACAAGTGTGTACAAGGGTGTACAAGTGTGTACAAGGTTGTACAAGTGTGTACAAGCTTGTACAAGTGTGTACAAGGGTGTACAAGTGTGTACAAGGTTGTACAAGTTTTTACATGGTTGTACAAGTGTGTACAAGGTTGTACAAGGTTGTACAAGTGTGTACAAGGTTGTACAAGAGTGTACAAGGTTTTACAAGTGTGTACAAGGTTGTACAAGTGTGTACAAGGTTGTACAAGTGTGTACAAGGTTGTACAAGTGTGTACAAGGTTGTACAAGTGTGTACAAGGTTGTACAAGTGTGTACAAGGGTGTACAAGTGTGTACAAGGTTGTACAAGTTTTTACAAGGTTGTACAAGTGTGTACAAGGGTGTAAAATCGTGTACAAGGATGTACAAGTTTGTACAAGATTGTACAAGGTTGTACAAGTGTGTACAAGAATGTACAAGTTTGTACAAGGGTGTACAAGTGTTTACGATAAGTAAAAGTGTGTACAAGGGTGTACAAGGTTGTACAAGTGTGTACAAGGTTGTACAATTGTGTACAAGGCTGTACAACTGTGTACAAGGTTGTACAATTGTGTACAAGGCTGTACAAGTGTGTACAAGGTTGTACAAGTGTGTACAAGGTTGTACAAGTGTGTACAAGGATGTACAAGTTTGTACAAGGGTGTACAAGTGTGTACGATGTGTAAAAGTTTGTACAAGGGTGTACAAGGTTGTACAAGTGTGTACAAGGTTGTACAATTGTGTACAAGGCTGTACAATTTTGTACAAGGCTGTACAAGTGTGTACAAGGCTGTACAAGTGTGTACAAGGTTGTACAATTGTGTACAAGGCTGTACAATTGTGTACAAGGTTGTACAAGTGTGTACAAGGTTGTACAAGTGTGTACAAGGTTGTACAATTGTGTACAAGAATGTACAAGTGTGTACAAGGTTGTACAAGTGTGTACAAGGTTGTACAAGTGTGTACAAGGTTGTACAAGTGTGTACAAGGTTGTACAAGTGTGTACAAGGTTGTACAAGTGTGTACAAGGTTGTACAAGTGTGTACAAGGTTGTACAAGTTTTTACAAGGTTGTACAAGTGTGTACAAGGGTGTAAAATCGTGTACAAGGATGTACAAGTTTGTACAAGTTTGTACAAGGTTGTACAAGTGTGTACAAGGATGTACAAGTTTGTACAAGGGTGTACAAGTGTGTACGATAAGTAAAAGTGTGTACAAGGGTGTACAAGGTTGTACAAGTGTGTACAAGGCTGTACAACTGTGTACAAGGTTGTACAATTGTGTACAAGGCTGTACAAGTGTGTACAAGGTTGTACAAGTGTGTACAAGGTTGTACAAGTGTGTACAAGGATGTACAAGTTTGTACAAGGGTGTACAAGTGTGTACTATGTGTAAAAGTTTGTACAAGGGTGTACAAGGTTGTACAAGTGTGTACAAGGTTGTACAATCGTGTACAAGGCTGTACAATTTTGTACAAGGCTGTACAAGTGTGTACAAGGCTGTACAAGTGTGTACAAGGCTGTACAAGTGTGTACAAGGTTGTACAAGTGTGTACAAGGTTGTACAATTGTGTACAAGGCTGTACAACTGTGTACAAGGTTGTACAATTGTGTACAAGGCTGTACAAGTGTGTACAAGGTTGTACAAGTGTGTACAAGGTTGTACAAGTGTGTACAAGGATGTACAAGTGTGTACAAGGATGTACAAGTTTGTACAAGGGTGTACAAGTGTGTACGATGTGTAAAAGTTTGTACAAGGGTGTACAAGGTTGTACAAGTATGTACAAGGTTGTACAATTGTGTACAAGGCTGTACAACTGTGTACAAGGTTGTACAATTGTGTACAAGGCTGTACAAGTGTGTACAAGGTTGTACAAGTGTGTACAAGGTTGTACAAGTGTGTACAAGGTTGTACAAGTTTGTACAAGGGTGTACAAGTGTGTACGATGTGTAAAAGTTTGTACAAGGGTGTACAACGTTGTACAAGTGTGTACAAGGTTGTACAATTGTGTACAAGGCTGTACAATTTTGTACAAGGCTGTACAAGTGTGTACAAGGTTGTACAATTGTGTACAAGGCTGTACAATTGTGTACAAGGTTGTACAAGTGTGTACAAGGTTGTACAAGTGTGTACAAGGTTGTACAATTGTGTACAAGGCTGTACAAGTGTGTACAAGGTTGTACAAGTGTGTACAAGGTTGTACAAGTGTGTACAAGGTTGTACAAGTGTGTCCAAGGTTGTACAAGTGTGTACAAGTCTGTACAAGTGTGTACAAGGTTGTACAATTGTGTGTCAGGTTGTACAAGTGTGTACAAGGTTGTACAAGTGTGTACAAGGGTGTACAATCGTGTACAAGGATGTACAAGTTTGTACAAGTTTGTACAAGGATGTACAAGTTTGTACAAGTTTGTACAAGTTTGTACAAGGTTGTACAAGTGTGTACAAGGATGTACAAGTTTGTACAAGGGAGTACAAGTTTGTACAAGATTGTACAAGTGTGTACTGGGTTGTACAAGTGTGTACAAGATTGTATAAGTTTGTACAAGGTTGTACAAGTGTGTACAAGGGAGTACAAGTGTGTACAAATGTGTACAAGTTTTACAAGGTTGTACAAGTGTGTACAAGGTTGTACAAGTGTGTACAAGGTTGTACAAGTGTGTACAAGCTTGTACAAGTGTGTACAAGGGTGTACAAGTGTGTACAAGGTTGTACAAGTGTGCACAAGCTTGTACAAGTGTGTACAAGGGTGTACAAGTGTGTACAAGGTTGTACAAGTTTTTACATGGTTGTACAAGTGTGTACAAGGTTGTACAAGGTTTTACAAGTGTGTACAAGGTTGTACAAGTGTGTACAAGGTTGTACAAGAGTGTACAAGGTTGTACAAATGTGTACAAGGGTGTACAAAAGTGTACAAGGGTGCACAAGTTTGAACAAAGGTGTACAAGTGTATACAAGCTTGTACAAGTGTGTACAAGCATGTACAAGTGTGTACAAGCATGTACAAGTGTGTACAAGGGTGTACAGGTTTGTACAAGGTTGTACAAGTGTGTACAAGGGTGTACAAGTGTGTACAAGGTTGTACAAGTGTGTACAAGCTTGTACAAGTGTGTACAAGGGTGTACAAGTGTGTACAAGGTTGTACAAGTGTGTACAAGCTTGTACAAGTGTGTACAAGGGTGTACAAGTGTGTACAAGGTTGTACAAGTTTTTACATGGTTGTACAAGTGTGTACAAGGTTGTACAAGGTTGTACAAGTGTGTACAAGGTTGTACAAGAGTGTACAAGGTTGTACAAGTGTGTACAAGGTTGTACAAGTGTGTACAAGGTTGTACAAGTGTGTACAAGGTTGTACAAGTGTGTACAAGGTTGTACAAGTGTGTACAAGGTTGTACAAGTGTGTACAAGGTTGTACAAGTGTGTACAAGGTTGTACAAGTGTGTACAAGGTTGTACAGGTGTGTACAAGGTTGTACAGGTGTGTACAAGGTTGTACAAGTGTGTACAAGGTTGTACAAGTGTGTACAAGGTTGTACAAGTGTGTACAAGGTTGTACAAGTTTTTACAAGGTTGTACAAGTGTGTACAAGGGTGTAAAATCGTGTACAAGGATGTACAAGTTTGTACAAGTTTGTACAAGGTTGTACAAGTGTGTACAAGGATGTACAAGTTTGTACAAGGGTGTACAAGTGTGTACGATAAGTAAAAGTGTGTACAAGGGTGTACAAGGTTGTACAAGTGTGTACAAGGTTGTACAAGTGTGTACAAGGTTGTACAAGTGTGTACAAGGTTGTACAAGTGTGTACAAGGTTGTACAAGTGTGTACAAGGGTGTACAAGTGTGTACAAGGTTGTACAAGTTTTTACAAGGTTGTACAAGTGTGTACAAGGGTGTAAAATCGTGTACAAGGATGTACAAGTTTGTACAAGTTTGTACAAGGTTGTACAAGTGTGTACAAGGATGTACAAGTTTGTACAAGGGTGTACAAGTGTTTACGATAAGTAAAAGTGTGTACAAGGGTGTACAAGGTTGTACAAGTGTGTACAAGGTTGTACAATTGTGTACAAGGCTGTACAACTGTGTACAAGGTTGTACAATTGTGTACAAGGCTGTACAAGTGTGTACAAGGTTGTACAAGTGTGTACAAGGTTGTACAAGTGTGTACAAGGATGTACAAGTTTGTACAAGGGTGTACAAGTGTGTACGATGTGTAAAAGTTTGTACAAGGGTGTACAAGGTTGTACAAGTGTGTACAAGGTTGTACAATTGTGTACAAGGCTGTACAATTTTGTACAAGGCTGTACAAGTGTGTACAAGGCTGTACAAGTGTGTACAAGGTTGTACAATTGTGTACAAGGCTGTACAATTGTGTACAAGGTTGTACAAGTGTGTACAAGGTTGTACAAGTGTGTACAAGGTTGTACAAGTTTTTACAAGGTTGTACAAGTGTGTACAAGGGTGTAAAATCGTGTACAAGGATGTACAAGTTTGTACAAGTTTGTACAAGGTTGTACATGTGTGTACAAGGATGTACAAGTTTGTACAAGGGTGTACAAGTGTGTACGATAAGTAAAAGTGTGTACAAGGGTGTACAAGGTTGTACAAGTGTGTACAAGGTTGTACAATTGTGTACAAGGCTGTACAACTGTGTACAAGGTTGTACAATTGTGTACAAGGCTGTACAAGTGTGTACAAGGTTGTACAAGTGTGTACAAGGTTGTACAAGTGTGTACAAGGATGTACAAGTTTGTACAAGGGTGTACAAGTGTGTACGATGTGTAAAAGTTTGTACAAGGGTGTACAAGGTTGTACAAGTGTGTACAAGGTTGTACAATTGTGTACAAGGCTGTACAATTTTGTACAAGGCTGTTCAAGTGTGTACAAGGCTGTACAAGTGTGTACAAGGTTGTACAAGTGTGTACAAGGTTGTACAATTGTGTACAAGGCTGTACAACTGTGTACAAGGTTGTACAATTGTGTACAAGGCTGTACAAGTGTGTACAAGGTTGTACAAGTGTGTACAAGGTTGTACAAGTGTGTACAAGGATGTACAAGTTTGTACAAGGGTGAACAAGTGTGTACGATGTGTAAAAGTTTGTACAAGGGTGTACAAGGTTGTACAAGTATGTACAAGGTTTTACAATTGTGTACAAGGCTGTACAACTGTGTACAAGGTTGTACAATTGTGTACAAGGCTGTACAAGTGTGTACAAGGTTGTACAAGTGTGTACAAGGTTGTACAAGTGTGTACAAGGATGTACAAGTTTGTACAAGGGTGTACAAGTGTGTACGATGTGTAAAAGTTTGTACAAGGGTGTACAAGGTTGTACAAGTGTGTACAAGGTTGTACAATTGTGTACAAGGCTGTACAATTTTGTACAAGGCTGTACAAGTGTGTACAAGGTTGTACAATTGTGTACAAGGCTGTACAATTGTGTACAAGGTTGTACAAGTGTGTACAAGGTTGTACAAGTGTGTACAAGGTTGTACAATTGTGTACAAGGCTGTACAAGTGTGTACAAGGTTGTACAAGTGTGTACAAGGTTGTACAAGTGTGTACAAGGTTGTACAAGTGTGTCCAAGGTTGTACAAGTGTGTCCAAGGTTGTACAAGTGTGTACAAGTCTGTACAAGTGTGTACAAGGTTGTACAATTGTGTGTCAGGTTGTACAAGTGTGTACAAGGTTGTACAAGTGTGTACAAGGGTGTACAATCGTGTACAAGGATGTACAAGTTTGTACAAGTTTGTACAAGTTTGTACAAGGTTGTACAAGTGTGTACAAGGATGTACAAGTTTGTACAAGGGAGTACAAGTTTGTACAAGATTGTACAAGTGTGTACTGGGTTGTACAAGTGTGTACAAGATTGTATAAGTTTGTACAAGGTTGTACAAGTGTGTACAAGGGAGTACAAGTGTGTACAAATGTGTACAAGTTTTACAAGGTTGTACAAGTGTGTACAAGGTTGTACAAGTGTGTACAAGGTTGTACAAGTGTGTACAAGCTTGTACAAGTGTGTACAAGGGTGTACAAGTGTGTACAAGGTTGTACAAGTGTGTACAAGCTTGTACAAGTGTGTACAAGCTTGTACAAGTGTGTACAAGGGTGTACAAGTGTGTACAAGGTTGTACAAGTTTTTACATGGTTGTACAAGTTTTTACATGGTTGTACAAGGTTGTACAAGTGTGTACAAGGTTGTACAAGTGTGTACAAGGTTGTACAAGAGTGTACAAGGTTGTACAAATGTGTACAAGGGTGTACAAAAGTGTACAAGGGTGCACAAGTTTGAACAAAGGTGTACAAGTGTATACAAGCTTGTACAAGTGTGTACAAGCATGTACAAGTGTGTACAAGGGTGTACAGGTTTGTACAAGGTTGTACAAGTGTGTACAAGGGTGTACAAGTGTGTACAAGGTTGTACAAGTGTGTACAAGCTTGTACAAGTGTGTACAAGGGTGTACAAGTGTGTACAAGGTTGTACAAGTGTGTACAAGCTTGTACAAGTGTGTACAAGGGTGTACAAGTGTGTACAAGGTTGTACAAGTTTTTACATGGTTGTACAAGTGTGTACAAGGTTGTACAAGGTTGTACAAGTGTGTACAAGGTTGTACAAGTGTGTACAAGGTTGTACAAGTGTGTACAAGGTTGTACAAGTGTGTACAAGGTTGTACAAGTGTGTACAAGGTTGTACAAGTGTGTACAAGGTTGTACAAGTGTGTACAAGGTTGTACAAGTGTGTACAAGGTTGTACAAGTGTGTACAAGGTTGTACAAGTGTGTACAAGGTTGTACAAGTGTGTACAAGGGTGTACAAGTGTGTACAAGGTTGTACAAGTTTTTACAAGGTTGTACAAGTGTGTACAAGGGTGTAAAATCGTGTACAAGGATGTACAAGTTTGTACAAGTTTGTACAAGGTTGTACAAGTGTGTACAAGGATGTACAAGTTTGTACAAGGGTGTACAAGTGTGTACGATAAGTAAAAGTGTGTACAAGGGTGTACAAGGTTGTACAAGTGTGTACAAGGTTGTACAATTGTGTACAAGGCTGTACAACTGTGTACAAGGTTGTACAATTGTGTACAAGGCTGTACAAGTGTGTACAAGGTTGTACAAATGTGTACAAGGTTGTACAAGTGTGTACAAGGATGTACAAGTTTGTACAAGGGTGTACAAGTGTGTACGATGTGTAAAAGTTTGTACAAGGGTGTACAAGGTTGTACAAGTGTGTACAAGGTTGTACAATTGTGTACAAGGCTGTACAATTTTGTACAAGGCTGTACAAGTGTGTACAAGGCTGTACAAGTGTGTACAAGGTTGTACAATTGTGTACAAGGCTGTACAATTGTGTACAAGGTTGTACAAGTGTGTACAAGGTTGTACAAGTGTGTACAAGGTTGTACAATTGTGTACAAGGCTGTACAAGTGTGTACAAGGTTGTACAAGTGTGTACAAGGTTGTACAAGTGTGTACAAGGTTGTACAAGTGTGTACAAGGTTGTACAAGTGTGTACAAGGTTGTACAAGTGTGTACAAGGTTGTACAAGTTTTTACAAGGTTGTACAAGTGTGTACAAGGGTGTAAAATCGTGTACAAGGATGTACAAGTTTGTACAAGTTTGTACAAGGTTGTACAAGTGTGTACAAGGATGTACAAGTTTGTACAAGGGTGTACAAGTGTGTACGATAAGTAAAAGTGTGTACAAGGGTGTACAAGGTTTCCAATGTGTACAAGGTTGTACAATTGTGTACAAGGCTGTACAACTGTGTACAAGGTTGTACAATTGTGTACAAGGCTGTACAAGTGTGTACAAGGTTGTACAAGTGTGTACAAGGTTGTACAAGTGTTTACAAGGATGTACAAGTTTGTACAAGGGTGTACAAGTGTGTACGATGTGTAAAAGTTTGTACAAGGGTGTACAAGGTTGTACAAGTGTGTACAAGGTTGTACAATTGTGTACAAGGCTGTACAATTGTGTACAAGGCTTTACAAGTGTGTACAAGGCTGTACAAGTGTGTACAAGGTTGTACAAGTGTGTACAAGGCTGTACAATTTTTACAAGGCTGTACAAGTGTGTACAAGGTTGTACAATTGTGTACAAGGCTGTACAATTGTGTACAAGGCTGTACAACTGTGTACAAGGTTGTACAATTGTGTACAAGGCTGTACAAGTGTGTACAAGGTTGTACAAGTGTGTACAAGGTTGTACAAGTGTGTACAAGGATGTACAAGTTTGTACAAGGGTGTACAAGTGTGTACGATGTGTAAAAGTTTGTACAAGGGTGTACAAGGTTGTACAAGTGTGTACAAGGTTGTACAATTGTGTACAAGGCTGTACAACTGTGTACAAGGTTGTACAATTGTGTACAAGGCTGTACAAGTGTGTACAAGGTTGTACAAGTGTGTATAAGGTTGTACAAGTGTGTACAAGGATTTACAAGTTTGTACAAGGGTGTACAAGTGTGTACGATGTGTAAAAGTTTGTACAAGGGTGTACAAGTTTGTACAAGTGTGTACAAGGTTGTACAATTGTGTACAAGGCTGTACAATTTTGTACAAGGCTGTACAAGTGTGTACAAGGTTGTACAATTGTGTACAAGGCTGTACAATTGTGTACAAGGTTGTACAAGTGTGTACAAGGTTGTACAAGTGTGTACAAGGTTGTACAATTGTGTACAAGGCTGTACAAGTGTGTACAAGGTTGTACAAGTGTGTACAAGGTTGTACAAGTGTGTACAAGGTTGTACAAGTGTGTACAAGGTTGTACAAGTGTGTACAAGGTTGTACAAGTGTGTACAAGGTTGTACAATTGTGTGTCAGGTTGTACAAGTGTGTACAAGGTTGTACAAGTGTGTACAAGGGTGTACAATCGTGTACAAGGATGTACAAGTTTGTACAAGTTTGTACAAGTTTGTACAAGGTTGTACAAGTGTGTACAAGGATGTACAAGTTTGTACAAGGTTGTACAAGTGTGTACAAGGATGTACAAGTTTGTACAAGGGAGTACAAGTTTGTACAAGATTGTACAAGTGTGTACTGGGTTGTACAAGTGTGTACAAGATTGTATAAGTTTGTACAAGGATGTACAAGTGTGTACAAGGGTGTACAAGTGTGTACAAATGTGTACAAGTTTTACAAGGTTGTACAAGTGTGTACAAGGTTGTACAAGTTGTGTACAAGGTTGTACATGTGTGTACAAGGGTGTACAAGTTTTTACAAGGCTGTACAAGTGTGTACAAGGTTGTACAAGGTTGTACAAGGCTGTACAAGTGTGTACAAGGTTGTACAAGGTTGTACAAGTGTGTACATTGTGTACAAGTTTTTACAAGGTTGTACAAGTGTGTACAAGGTTGTACAAGTGTGTACAAGGCTGTACAATTGTGTACAAGGTTGTACAAGTGTGTACAAGGTTGTACAAGTGTGTACAAGGTTGTACAATTGTGTACAAGGCTGTACAAGTGTGTACAAGGTTGTACAAGTGTGTACAAGGCTGTACAATTGTGTACAAGGTTGTACAAGTGTGTACAAGGTTGTACAAGTGTGTACAAGGTTGTACAATTGTGTACAAGGCTGTACAAGTGTGTTCAAGGTTGTACAAGTGTGTACAAGGTTGTACAAGTGTGTACAAGGGTGTACAATTGTGTACAAGGATGTACAAGTGTGTACAAGGTTGTACAAGTGTGTACAAGGATGTACAAGTTTGTACAAGAGCTGTACAAGTGTGTACGAAGTGTAAAAGTTTGTACAAGGGTGTACAAGTTTGTACAAGTGTGTACAAGGTTGTACAATTGTGTACAAGGCTGTACAAGTGTGTACAAGGTTGTACAATTTTGTACAAGGCTGTACAAGTGTGTACAAGGTTGTACAAGTGTGTACAAGGCTCTACAATTGTGTACAAGGTTGTACAAGTGTGTACAAGGTAGTACAAGTGTGTACAAGGTTGTACAATTGTGTACAAGGCTGTACAAGTGTGTACAAGGTTGTACAATTGTGTACAAGAATGTACAAGTGTGTAAAAGGTTGTACAAGTGTGTACAAGGTTGTACAAGTGTGTACAAGGTTGTACAAGTGTGTACAAGGTTGTACAAGTGTGTACAAGGTTGTTCAAGTGTGTACGAGGTTGTACAATTGTGTACATGGTTGTACAAGTGTGTACAAGGTTGTACAATTGTGTACAAGGCTGTACAAGTGTGTACAAGTTTGTACAAGGTTGTACAAGTGTGTACAAGGGTGTACAAGTTTTAACAAGGTTGTACAAGTGTGTACAAGGTTGTACAAGTGTGTACAAGGCTGTACAATTGTGTACAAGGTTGTACAAGTGTGTACAAGGTTGTACAAGTGTGTACAAGGTTGTACAATTGTGTACAAGGCTGTACAAGTGTGTACAAGGTTGTAAAAGTGTGTACAAGGCTGTACAATTGTGTACAAGGTTGTACAAGTGTGTACAAGGTTGTACAAGTGTGTACAAGGTTGTACAATTGTGTACAAGACTGTACAAGTGTGTACAAAGTTGTGCAAGTGTGTACAAGGTTGTACAAGTGTGTACAAGGTTGTACAATTGTGTACAAGGTTGTACAAGTGTGTACAATGTTGTACAAGTGTGTACAATCGTGTACAAGGATGTACAAGTTTGTACAAGATTGTAAAATTGTGTACTGGGTTGTACAAGTGTGTACAAGATTGTATAAGTTTGTACAAGGTTGTACAAGTGTGTACAAGGGTGTACAAGTGTGTACAAATGTGTACAAGTGTGTACAGGGGTGTACAAGTTTGTACAACTGTGTACAAGTTTTACAAGGTTGTACAAGTGTGTACAAGGTTGTACAAGTTGTGTACTGGGTTGTACAAGTGTGTACAAGATTGTATAAGTTTGTACAAGGTTGTACAAGTGTGTACAAGGGTGTACAAGTGTGTACAAATGTGTACAAGTGTGTACAGGGGTGTACAAGTTTGTACAAGGGTGTACAAGTTTTACAAGGTTGTACAAGTGTGTACAAGGTTATACAAGTTGTGTACAAGGTTGTACATGTGTGTACAAGGGTGTACAAGTGTGTACAAGGTTGTACAAGTGTGTACAAGCTTGTACAAGTGTGTACAAGGGTGTACAAGTGTGTACAAGGTTGTACAAGTTTTTACAAGGTTGTACAAGTGTGTACAAGGCGGTAAAATCGTGTACAAGGATGTACAAGTTTGTACAAGTTTGTACAAGGTTGTACAAGTGTGTACAAGGATGTACAAGTTTGTACAAGGGTGTACAAGTGTGTACGATAAGTAAAAGTGTGTACAAGGGTGTACAAGGTTGTACAAGTTTGTACAAGGTTGTACAATTGTGTACAAGGCTGTACAAGTGTGTACAAAGTTGTACAATTGTGTACAAGGCTGTACAAGTGTGTACAAGATTGTACAAGTGTGTACAAGGTTGTACAAGTGTGTACAAGGATGTACAAGTTTGTACAAGGGTGTACAAGTGTGTACGATGTGTAAAAGTTTGTACAAGGGTGTACAAGGTTGTACAAGTGTGTACAAGGTTGTACAATTGTGTACAAGGCTGTACAAGTGTGTACAAGGTTGTACAATTTTGTACAAGGCTGTACAAGTGTGTACAAGGTTGTACAAGTGTGTACAAGGCTGTACAATTGTGTACAAGGTTGTACAAGTGTGTACAAGGTTGTACAAGTGTGTACAAGGTTGTACAATTGTGTAGAAGGCTGTACAAGTGTGTACAAGGTTGTACAAGTGCGTACAAGGTTGTACAAGTGCGTACAAGGTTGTAGAAGTGTGTACAAGGTTGTACAAGTGTGTACAAGGTTGTACAAGTGTGTACAAGGTTGTACAAGTGTGTACAAGGTTGTACAATTGTGTATCAGGTTGTACAAGTGTGTACAAGGATATACAAGTTTGTACAAGTGTGTACAATCGTGTACAAGGATGTACAAGTTTGTACAAGGGTGTACAAGGTTGTACAAGTGTGTACAAGGTTGTACAATTGTGTACAAGGCTGTACAATTTTGTACAAGTCTGTACAAGTGTGTACAAGGCTGTACAAGTGTGTACAAGGTTGTACAATTGTGTACAAGGCTGTACAATTGTGTACAAGGTTGTACAAGTGTGTACAAGGTTGTACAAGTGTGTACAAGGTTGTACAATTGTGTACAAGGCTGTACAAGTGTGTACAAGGTTGTACAAGTGTGTACAAGGTTGTACAAGTGTGTACAAGGTTGTACAAGTGTGTACAAGGTTGTACAAGTGTGTACAAGGTTGTACAAGTGTGTACAAGGTTGTACAATTGTGTGTCAGGTTGTACAAGTGTGTACAAGGTTGTACAAGTGTGTACAAGGGTGCACAAGTGTGTACAAGGGTGTACAATCGTGTACAAGCTTGTACAAGTGTGTACAAGGGTGTACAGGTTTGTACAAGGTTGTACAAGTGTGTACAAGGGTGTACAAATGTGTACAAGGATGTAAAAGTTTGTACAAGTGTGTACAAGTTTGTACAAGGTTGTACAAGTGTGTACAAGGTTTTACAATTGTGTACAAGGTTGTACAAGTGTGTACAAGGTTGTACAAGTGTGTACAAGGTTGTACAAGTGTGTACAACTTGTACAAGTGTGTACAAGCTTGTACAAGTGTGTACAAGGTTGTACAATTGTGTACAAGGCTGTACAAGTGTGTACAAGGTTGTAAAAGTGTGTACAAGGCTGTACAATTGTGTACAAGGTTGTACAAGTGTGTACAAGGTTGTACAAGTGTGTACAAGGTTGTACAATTGTGTACAAGACTGTACAAGTGTGTACAAAGTTGTGCAAGTGTGTACAAGGTTGTACAAGTGTGTACAAGGGTGTACAGGTTTGTACAAGGTTGTACAAGTGTGTACAAGGGTGTACAAATGTGTACAAGGATGTAAAAGTTTGTACAAGTGTGTACAAGTTTGTACAAGGTTGTACAAGTGTGTACAAGGTTGTACAAGTGTGTACAAGGGTGTACAAGTTTTAACAAGGTTGTACAAGTGTGTACAAGGTTGTACAAGTGTGTACAAGGCTGTACAATTGTGTACAAGGTTGTACAAGTGTGTACAAGGTTGTACAAGTGTGTACAAGGTTGTACAATTGTGTACAAGGCTGTACAAGTGTGTACAAGGTTGTAAAAGTGTGTACAAGGCTGTACAATTGTGTACAAGGTTGTACAAGTGTGTACAAGGTTGTACAAGTGTGTACAAGGTTGTACAATTGTGTACAAGACTGTACAAGTGTGTACAAAGTTGTGCAAGTGTGTACAAGGTTGTACAAGTGTGTACAAGGTTGTACAATTGTGTACAAGGTTGTACAAGTGTGTACAATGTTGTACAAGTGTGTACAATCGTGTACAAGGATGTACAAGTTTGTACAAGATTGTAAAATTGTGTACTGGGTTGTACAAGTGTGTACAAGATTGTATAAGTTTGTACAAGGTTGTACAAGTGTGTACAAGGGTGTACAAGTGTGTACAAATGTGTACAAGTGTGTACAGGGGTGTACAAGTTTGTACAACTGTGTACAAGTTTTACAAGGTTGTACAAGTGTGTACAAGGTTGTACAAGTTGTGTACTGGGTTGTACAAGTGTGTACAAGATTGTATAAGTTTGTACAAGGTTGTACAAGTGTGTACAAGGGTGTACAAGTGTGTACAAATGTGTACAAGTGTGTACAGGGGTGTACAAGTTTGTACAAGGGTGTACAAGTTTTACAAGGTTGTACAAGTGTGTACAAGGTTATACAAGTTGTGTACAAGGTTGTACATGTGTGTACAAGGGTGTACAAGTGTGTACAAGGTTGTACAAGTGTGTACAAGCTTGTACAAGTGTGTACAAGGGTGTACAAGTGTGTACAAGGTTGTACAAGTTTTTACAAGGTTGTACAAGTGTGTACAAGGCGGTAAAATCGTGTACAAGGATGTACAAGTTTGTACAAGTTTGTACAAGGTTGTACAAGTGTGTACAAGGATGTACAAGTTTGTACAAGGGTGTACAAGTGTGTACGATAAGTAAAAGTGTGTACAAGGGTGTACAAGGTTGTACAAGTTTGTACAAGGTTGTACAATTGTGTACAAGGCTGTACAAGTGTGTACAAAGTTGTACAATTGTGTACAAGGCTGTACAAGTGTGTACAAGATTGTACAAGTGTGTACAAGGTTGTACAAGTGTGTACAAGGATGTACAAGTTTGTACAATGGTGTACAAGTGTGTACGATGTGTAAAAGTTTGTACAAGGGTGTACAAGGTTGTACAAGTGTGTACAAGGTTGTACAATTGTGTACAAGGCTGTACAAGTGTGTACAAGGTTGTACAATTTTGTACAAGGCTGTACAAGTGTGTACAAGGTTGTACAAGTGTGTACAAGGCTGTACAATTGTGTACAAGGTTGTACAAGTGTGTACAAGGTTGTACAAGTGTGTACAAGGTTGTACAATTGTGTAGAAGGCTGTACAAGTGTGTACAAGGTTGTACAAGTGCGTACAAGGTTGTACAAGTGCGTACAAGGTTGTAGAAGTGTGTACAAGGTTGTACAAGTGTGTACAAGGTTGTACAAGTGTGTACAAGGTTGTACAAGTGTGTACAAGGTTGTACAATTGTGTATCAGGTTGTACAAGTGTGTACAAGGATATACAAGTTTGTACAAGTGTGTACAATCGTGTACAAGGATGTACAAGTTTGTACAAGGGTGTACAAGGTTGTACAAGTGTGTACAAGGTTGTACAATTGTGTACAAGGCTGTACAATTTTGTACAAGTCTGTACAAGTGTGTACAAGGCTGTACAAGTGTGTACAAGGTTGTACAATTGTGTACAAGGCTGTACAATTGTGTACAAGGTTGTACAAGTGTGTACAAGGTTGTACAATTGTGTACAAGGCTGTACAAGTGTGTACAAGGTTGTACAAGTGTGTACAAGGTTGTACAAGTGTGTACAAGGTTGTACAAGTGTGTACAAGGTTGTACAAGTGTGTACAAGGTTGTACAAGTGTGTACAAGGTTGTACAATTGTGTGTCAGGTTGTACAAGTGTGTACAAGGTTGTACAAGTGTGTACAAGGGTGCACAAGTGTGTACAAGGGTGTACAATCGTGTACAAGCTTGTACAAGTGTGTACAAGGGTGTACAGGTTTGTACAAGGTTGTACAAGTGTGTACAAGGGTGTACAAATGTGTACAAGGATGTAAAAGTTTGTACAAGTGTGTACAAGTTTGTACAAGGTTGTACAAGTGTGTACAAGGTTTTACAATTGTGTACAAGGTTGTACAAGTGTGTACAAGGTTGTACAAGTGTGTACAAGGTTGTACAAGTGTGTACAAGGTTGTACAAGTGTGTACAACTTGTACAAGTGTGTACAAGCTTGTACAAGTGTGTACAAGGTTGTACAAGTTTGTACAAGGTTGTACAAGTGTTTACAAGTTTGTACAAGTGTGTACAAGTTTGTACAAGGTTGTACAAATGTGTACAAGGGTGTACAAAAGTGTACAAGGGTGCACAAGTTTGAACAAAGGTGTACAAGTGTGTACAAGCTTGTACAAGTGTGTACAAGCTTGTACAAGTGTGTACAAGCTTGTACAAGTGTGTACAAGGGTGTACAGGTTTGTACAAGGTTGTACAAGTGTGTACAAGGGTGTACAAGTGTGTACAAGGTTGTACAAGTGTGTACAAGCTTGTACAAGTGTGTACAAGGGTGTACAAGTGTGTACAAGGTTGTACAAGTTTTTACATGGTTGTACAAGTGTGTACAAGGTTGTACAAGTGTGTACAAGGTTGTACAAGTGTGTACAAGGTTGTACAAGTGTGTACAAGGTTGTACAAGTATGTACAAGGTTGTACAAGTGTGTACAAGGTTGTACAAGTGTGTACAAGGTTGTACAAGTGTGTACAAGGTTGTACAAGTGTGTACAAGGTTGTACAAGTGTGTACAAGGTTGTACAAGTGTGTACAAGGTTGTACAAGTGTGTACAAGGTTGTACAAGTGTGTACAAGGGTGTACAAGTGTGTACAAGGTTGTACAAGTTTTTACAAGGTTGTACAAGTGTGTACAAGGGTGTAAAATCGTGTACAAGGATGTACAAGTTTGTACAAGTTTGTACAAGGTTGTACAAGTGTGTACAAGGATGTACAAGTTTGTACAAGGGTGTACAAGTGTGTACGATAAGTAAAAGTGTGTACAAGGGTGTACAAGGTTGTACAAGTGTGTACAAGGTTGTACAATTGTGTACAAGGCTGTACAACTGTGTACAAGGTTGTACAATTGTGTACAAGGCTGTACAAGTGTGTACAAGGTTGTACAAGTGTGTACAAGGTTGTACAAGTGTGTACAAGGATGTACAAGTTTGTACAAGGGTGTACAAGTGTGTACGATGTGTAAAAGTTTGTACAAGGGTGTACAAGGTTGTACAAGTGTGTACAAGGTTGTACAATTGTGTACAAGGCTGTACAATTTTGTACAAGGCTGTACAAGTGTGTACAAGGCTGTACAAGTGTGTACAAGGTTGTACAATTGTGTACAAGGCTGTACAAGTGTGTACAAGGTTGTACAAGTGTGTACAAGGTTGTACAATTGTGTATCAGGTTGTACAAGTGTGTACAAGGTTGTACAAGTGTGTACAAGGGTGTACAATCGTGTACAAGGATGTACAAGTTTGTAAAAGTTTGTACAAGTTTGTACAAGTTTGTACAAGGTTGTACAAGTGTGTACAAGGATGTACAAGTTTGTACAAGGGTGCACAAGTGTGTACAAGGGTGTACAATCGTGTACAAGCTTGTACAAGTGTGTACAAGGGTGTACAGGTTTGTACAAGGTTGTACAAGGTTGTACAAGTGTGTACAATGGTGTACAAATGTGTACAAGGATGTAAAAGTTTGTACAATTGTGTACAAGTTTGTACAAGGTTGTACAAGTGTGTACAAGGTTGTACAATTGTGTACAAGGCTGTACAAGTGTGTACAAGGTTGTACAAGTGTGTACAAGGTTGTACAAGTGTGTACAAGGTTGTACAAGTGTGTACAAGGTTGTACAAGTGTGTATCAGGTTGTACAAGTGTGTACAAGGTTGTAAAAGTGTGTACAAGGGTGTACAATCGTGTACAAGGATGTACAAGTTTGTAAAAGTTTGTACAAGTTTGTACAAGTTTGTACAAGGTTGTACAAGTGTGTACAAGGATGTACAAGTTTGTACAAGGGTGCACAAGTGTGTACAAGGGTGTACAATCGTGTACAAGCTTGTACAAGTGTGTACAAGGGTGTACAGGTTTGTACAAGGTTGTACAAGGTTGTACAAGTGTGTACAAGGGTGTACAAATGTGTACAAGGTTGTACAAGTGTGTACAAGGTTGTACAAGTGTGTACAAGGTTGTACAAGTGTGTACAAGGTTGTACAAGTGTGTACAAGGTTGTACAAGTGTGTACAAGGTTGTACAAGTGTGTACAAGGGTGTACAAGTGTGTACAAGGTTGTACAAGTTTTTACAAGGTTGTACAAGTGTGTACAAGGGTGTAAAATCGTGTACAAGGATGTACAAGTTTGTACAAGTTTGTACAAGGTTGTACAAGTGTGTACAAGGATGTACAAGTGTGTACAAGGATGTACAAGTTTGTACAAGGGTGTACAAGTGTGTACGATAAGTAAAAGTGTGTACAAGGGTGTACAAGGTTGTACAAGTGTGTACAAGGTTGTACAATTGTGTACAAGGCTGTACAACTGTGTACAAGGTTGTACAATTGTGTACAAGGCTGTACAAGTGTGTACAAGGTTGTACAAGTGTGTACAAGGTTGTACAAGTGTGTACAAGGATGTACAAGTTTGTACAAGGGTGTACAAGTGTGTACGATGTGTAAATGTTTGTACAAGGGTGTACAAGGTTGTACAAGTGTGTACAAGGTTGTACAATTGTGTACAAGGCTGTACAAGTGTGTACAAGATTGTACAAGTGTGTACAAGGTTGTACAAGTGTGTACAAGGATGTACAAGTTTGTACAAGGGTGTACAAGTGTGTACGATGTGTAAAAGTTTGTACAAGGGTGTACAAGGTTGTACAAGTGTGTACAAGGTTGTACAATTGTGTACAAGGCTGTACAAGTGTGTACAAGGTTGTACAATTTTGTACAAGGCTGTACAATTGTGTACAAGGTTGTACAAGTGTGTACAAGGCTGTACAATTGTGTACAAGGTTGTACAAGTGTGTACAAGGTTGTACAATTGTGTATCAGGTTGTACAAGTGTGTACAAGGTTGTACAAGTGTGTACAAGGGTGTACAATCGTGTACAAGGATGTACAAGTTTGTAAAAGTTTGTACAAGTTTGTACAAGTTTGTACAAGGTTGTACAAGTGTGTACAAGGATGTACAAGTTTGTACAAGGGTGCACAAGTGTGTACAAGGGTGTACAATCGTGTACAAGCTTGTACAAGTGTGTACAAGGGTGTACAGGTTTGTACAAGGTTGTACAAGGTTGTACAAGTGTGTACAAGGGTGTACAAATGTGTACAAGGATGTAAAAGTTTGTACAAGTGTGTACAAGTTTGTACAAGGTTGTACAAGTGTGTACAAGGTTTTACAATTGTGTACAAGGTTGTACAAGTGTGTACAAGGTTGTACAAGTGTGTACAAGGTTGTACAAGTGTGTACAAGGTTGTATAAGTGTGTACAACTTGTACAAGTGTGTACAAGCTTGTACAAGTGTGTACAAGGTTGTACAAGTGTGTACAAGGTTGTACAAGTGTGTACAAAGTTGTGCAATTGTGTACAAGGCTGTACAAGTGTGTACAAGGTTGTACAAGTGTGTACAAGGCTGTACAATTGTGTACAAGGTTGTACAAGTGTGTACAAGGTTGTACAGGTGTGTACAAGTTGTACAATTGTGTACAAGGCTGTACAAGTGTGTTCAAGGTTGTACAAGTGTGTACAAGGTTGTACAAGTGTGTACAAGGGTGTACAATTGTGTACAAGGATGTACAAGTGTGTACAAGGTTGTACAAGTGTGTACAAGGATGTACAAGTTTGTACAAGGGCTGTACAAGTGTGTACGAAGTGTAAATGTTTGTACAAGGGTGTACAAGTTTGTACAAGTGTGTACAAGGTTGTACAATTGTGTACAAGGCTGTACAAGTGTGTACAAGGTTGTACAATTTTGTACAAATCTGTACAAGTGTGTACAAGGTTGTACAAGTGTGTACAGGGCTCTACAATTGTGTACAAGGTTGTACAAGTGTGTACAAGGTTGTACAAGTGTGTACAAGGTTGTACAATTGTGTACAAGGCTGTACAAGTGTGTAAAAGGTTGTACAAGTGTGTACAAGGTTGTACAAGTGTGTACAAGGTTGTACAAGTGTGTACAAGGTTGTTCAAGTGTGTACAAGGTTGTACAAGTGTGTACGAGGTTTCACAATTGTGTACAAGGTTGTACAAGTGTGTACAAGGTTGTACAATTGTGTACAAGGCTGTACAATGTGTACAAGGTTGTACAAGGTTGTACAAGTGTGTACAAGGGTGTACAAGTTTTAACAAGGTTGTACAAGTGTGTACAAGGTTGTACAAGTGTGTACAAGGCTGTACAATTGTGTACAAGGTTGTACAAGTGTGTACAAGGTTGTACAAGTGTGTACAAGGTTGTACAATTGTGTACAAGGCTGTACAAGTGTGTACAAGGTTGTACAAGTGTGTACAATGCTGTACAATTGTGTACAAGGTTGTACAAGTGTGTACAAGGTTGTACAAGTGTGTACAAGGTTGTACAATTGTGTACAAGACTGTACAAGTATGTACAAAGTTGTGCAAGTGTGTACAAGGTTGTACAAGTGTGTACAAGGTTGTACAATTGTGTACAAGGTTGTACAAGTGTGTACAAGGTTGTACAAGTGTGTACAAGGGTGTACAATCGTGTACAAGGATGTACAAGTTTGTACAAGATTGTACAAGTGTGTACTGGGTTGTACAAGTGTGTACAAGATTGTATAAGTTTGTACAAGGTTGTACAAGTGTGTACAAGGGTTTACAAGTGTGTACAAATGTGTACAATTGTGTACAGGGGTGTACAAGTTTGTACAAGGGTGTACAAGTTTTACAAGGTTGTTCAAGTGTGTACAAGGTTGTACAAGTTGTGTACTGGGTTGTACAAGTGTGTACAAGGTTGTACAAGTTGTGTACTGGGTTGTACAAGTGTGTACAAGATTGTATAAGTTTGTACAAGGTTGTACAAGTGTGTACAAGGGTGTACAAGTTTTACAAGGTTGTTCAAGTGTGTACAAGGTTGTACAAGTTGTGTACTGGGTTGTACAAGTGTGTACAAGATTGTATAAGTTTGTACAAGGTTGTACAAGTGTGTACAAGGGTGTACAAGTGTGTACAAATGTGTACAAGTGTGTACAGGGGTGTACAAGTTTGTACAAGGGTGTACAAGTTTTACAAGATTGTACAAGTGTGTACTGGGTTGTACAAGTGTGTACAAGATTGTATAAGTTTGTACAAGGTTGTACAAGTGTGTACAAGGGTTTACAAGTGTGTACAAATGTGTACAATTGTGTACAGGGGTGTACAAGTTTGTACAAGGGTGTACAAGTTTTACAAGGTTGTTCAAGTGTGTACAAGGTTGTACAAGTTGTGTACTGGGTTGTACAAGTGTGTACAAGATTGTATAAGTTTGTACAAGGTTGTACAAGTGTGTACAAGGTTGTACAAGTTGTGTACAAGGTTGTACATGTGTGTACAAGGGTGTACAAGTGTGTACAAGGTTGTACAAGGGTGTACAAGTTTTACAAGGTTGTTCAAGTGTGTACAAGGTTGTACAAGTTGTGTACTGGGTTGTACAAGTGTGTACAAGATTGTATAAGTTTGTACAAGGTTGTACAAGTGTGTACAAGGTTGTACAAGTTGTGTACAAGGTTGTACATGTGTGTACAAGGGTGTACAAGTGTGTACAAGGTTGTACAAGTGTGTACAAGCTTGTACAAGTGTGTACAAGGGTGTACAAGTGTGTACAAGGTTGTACAAGTTTTTACAAGGTTGTACAAGTGTGTACAAGGCGGTAAAATCGTGTACAAGGATGTACAAGTTTGTACAAGTTTGTACAAGGTTGTACAAGTGTGTACAAGGATGTACAAGTTTGTACAAGGGTGTACAAGTGTGTACGATAAGTAAAAGTGTGTACAAGGGTGTACAAGGTTGTACAAGTGTGTACAAGGTTGTACAATTGTGTACAAGGCTGTACAAGTGTGTACAAGGTTGTACAATTGTGTACAAGACTGTACAAGTGTGTACAAAGTTGTGCAAGTGTGTACAAGGTTGTACAAGTGTGTACAAGGTTGTACAATTGTGTACAAGGTTGTACAAGTGTGTACAAGGTTGTACAAGTGTGTACAAGGTTGTACAAGTGTGTACAAGGGTGTACAATCGTGTACAAGGATGTACAAGTTTGTACAAGATTGTACAAGTGTGTACTGGGTTGTACAAGTGTGTACAAGATTGTATAAGTGTGTACAAGGGTGTACAAGTTTTAACAAGGTTGTACAAGTGTGTACAAGGTTGTACAAGTGTGTACAAGGTTGTACAATTGTGTACAAGGCTGTACAAGTGTGTACAAGGTTGTACAAGTGTGTACAAGGTTGTACAAGTGTGTACAAGGATGTACAAGTTTGTACAAGGTTGTACAAGTGTGTACAAGGATGTACAAGTTTGTACAAGGGTGTACAAGTGTGTACGATAAGTAAAAGTGTGTACAAGGGTGTACAAGGTTGTACAAGTGTGTACAAGGTTGTACAATTGTGTACAAGGCTGTACAAGTGTGTACAAGGTTGTACAAGTGTGTACAAGGTTGTACAAGTGTGTACAAGGTTGTACAATTGTGTACAAGACTGTACAAGTGTGTACAAAGTTGTGCAAGTGTGTACAAGGTTGTACAAGTGTGTACAAGGGTGTACAGGTTTGTACAAGGTTGTACAAGTGTGTACAAGGGTGTACAAATGTGTACAAGGATGTAAAAGTTTGTACAAGTGTGTACAAGTTTGTACAAGGTTGTACAAGTGTGTACAAGGTTGTACAAGTGTGTACAAGGGTGTACAAGTTTTAACAAGGTTGTACAAGTGTGTACAAGGTTGTACAAGTGTGTACAAGGCTGTACAATTGTGTACAAGGTTGTACAAGTGTGTACAAGGTTGTACAAGTGTGTACAAGGTTGTACAATTGTGTACAAGGCTGTACAAGTGTGTACAAGGTTGTAAAAGTGTGTACAAGGCTGTACAATTGTGTACAAGGTTGTACAAGTGTGTACAAGGTTGTACAAGTGTGTACAAGGTTGTACAATTGTGTACAAGACTGTACAAGTGTGTACAAAGTTGTGCAAGTGTGTACAAGGTTGTACAAGTGTGTACAAGGTTGTACAATTGTGTACAAGGTTGTACAAGTGTGTACAATGTTGTACAAGTGTGTACAATCGTGTACAAGGATGTACAAGTTTGTACAAGATTGTAAAATTGTGTACTGGGTTGTACAAGTGTGTACAAGATTGTATAAGTTTGTACAAGGTTGTACAAGTGTGTACAAGGGTGTACAAGTGTGTACAAATGTGTACAAGTGTGTACAGGGGTGTACAAGTTTGTACAACTGTGTACAAGTTTTACAAGGTTGTACAAGTGTGTACAAGGTTGTACAAGTTGTGTACTGGGTTGTACAAGTGTGTACAAGATTGTATAAGTTTGTACAAGGTTGTACAAGTGTGTACAAGGGTGTACAAGTGTGTACAAATGTGTACAAGTGTGTACAGGGGTGTACAAGTTTGTACAAGGGTGTACAAGTTTTACAAGGTTGTACAAGTGTGTACAAGGTTATACAAGTTGTGTACAAGGTTGTACATGTGTGTACAAGGGTGTACAAGTGTGTACAAGGTTGTACAAGTGTGTACAAGCTTGTACAAGTGTGTACAAGGGTGTACAAGTGTGTACAAGGTTGTACAAGTTTTTACAAGGTTGTACAAGTGTGTACAAGGCGGTAAAATCGTGTACAAGGATGTACAAGTTTGTACAAGTTTGTACAAGGTTGTACAAGTGTGTACAAGGATGTACAAGTTTGTACAAGGGTGTACAAGTGTGTACGATAAGTAAAAGTGTGTACAAGGGTGTACAAGGTTGTACAAGTTTGTACAAGGTTGTACAATTGTGTACAAGGCTGTACAAGTGTGTACAAAGTTGTACAATTGTGTACAAGGCTGTACAAGTGTGTACAAGATTGTACAAGTGTGTACAAGGTTGTACAAGTGTGTACAAGGATGTACAAGTTTGTACAATGGTGTACAAGTGTGTACGATGTGTAAAAGTTTGTACAAGGGTGTACAAGGTTGTACAAGTGTGTACAAGGTTGTACAATTGTGTACAAGGCTGTACAAGTGTGTACAAGGTTGTACAATTTTGTACAAGGCTGTACAAGTGTGTACAAGGTTGTACAAGTGTGTACAAGGCTGTACAATTGTGTACAAGGTTGTACAAGTGTGTACAAGGTTGTACAAGTGTGTACAAGGTTGTACAATTGTGTAGAAGGCTGTACAAGTGTGTACAAGGTTGTACAAGTGCGTACAAGGTTGTACAAGTGCGTACAAGGTTGTAGAAGTGTGTACAAGGTTGTACAAGTGTGTACAAGGTTGTACAAGTGTGTACAAGGTTGTACAAGTGTGTACAAGGTTGTACAATTGTGTATCAGGTTGTACAAGTGTGTACAAGGATATACAAGTTTGTACAAGTGTGTACAATCGTGTACAAGGATGTACAAGTTTGTACAAGGGTGTACAAGGTTGTACAAGTGTGTACAAGGTTGTACAATTGTGTACAAGGCTGTACAATTTTGTACAAGTCTGTACAAGTGTGTACAAGGCTGTACAAGTGTGTACAAGGTTGTACAATTGTGTACAAGGCTGTACAATTGTGTACAAGGTTGTACAAGTGTGTACAAGGTTGTACAATTGTGTACAAGGCTGTACAAGTGTGTACAAGGTTGTACAAGTGTGTACAAGGTTGTACAAGTGTGTACAAGGTTGTACAAGTGTGTACAAGGTTGTACAAGTGTGTACAAGGTTGTACAAGTGTGTACAAGGTTGTACAATTGTGTGTCAGGTTGTACAAGTGTGTACAAGGTTGTACAAGTGTGTACAAGGGTGCACAAGTGTGTACAAGGGTGTACAATCGTGTACAAGCTTGTACAAGTGTGTACAAGGGTGTACAGGTTTGTACAAGGTTGTACAAGTGTGTACAAGGGTGTACAAATGTGTACAAGGATGTAAAAGTTTGTACAAGTGTGTACAAGTTTGTACAAGGTTGTACAAGTGTGTACAAGGTTTTACAATTGTGTACAAGGTTGTACAAGTGTGTACAAGGTTGTACAAGTGTGTACAAGGTTGTACAAGTGTGTACAAGGTTGTACAAGTGTGTACAACTTGTACAAGTGTGTACAAGCTTGTACAAGTGTGTACAAGGTTGTACAAGTTTGTACAAGGTTGTACAAGTGTTTACAAGTTTGTACAAGTGTGTACAAGTTTGTACAAGGTTGTACAAATGTGTACAAGGGTGTACAAAAGTGTACAAGGGTGCACAAGTTTGAACAAAGGTGTACAAGTGTGTACAAGCTTGTACAAGTGTGTACAAGCTTGTACAAGTGTGTACAAGCTTGTACAAGTGTGTACAAGGGTGTACAGGTTTGTACAAGGTTGTACAAGTGTGTACAAGGGTGTACAAGTGTGTACAAGGTTGTACAAGTGTGTACAAGCTTGTACAAGTGTGTACAAGGGTGTACAAGTGTGTACAAGGTTGTACAAGTTTTTACATGGTTGTACAAGTGTGTACAAGGTTGTACAAGTGTGTACAAGGTTGTACAAGTGTGTACAAGGTTGTACAAGTGTGTACAAGGTTGTACAAGTATGTACAAGGTTGTACAAGTGTGTACAAGGTTGTACAAGTGTGTACAAGGTTGTACAAGTGTGTACAAGGTTGTACAAGTGTGTACAAGGTTGTACAAGTGTGTACAAGGTTGTACAAGTGTGTACAAGGTTGTACAAGTGTGTACAAGGTTGTACAAGTGTGTACAAGGGTGTACAAGTGTGTACAAGGTTGTACAAGTTTTTACAAGGTTGTACAAGTGTGTACAAGGGTGTAAAATCGTGTACAAGGATGTACAAGTTTGTACAAGTTTGTACAAGGTTGTACAAGTGTGTACAAGGATGTACAAGTTTGTACAAGGGTGTACAAGTGTGTACGATAAGTAAAAGTGTGTACAAGGGTGTACAAGGTTGTACAAGTGTGTACAAGGTTGTACAATTGTGTACAAGGCTGTACAACTGTGTACAAGGTTGTACAATTGTGTACAAGGCTGTACAAGTGTGTACAAGGTTGTACAAGTGTGTACAAGGTTGTACAAGTGTGTACAAGGATGTACAAGTTTGTACAAGGGTGTACAAGTGTGTACGATGTGTAAAAGTTTGTACAAGGGTGTACAAGGTTGTACAAGTGTGTACAAGGTTGTACAATTGTGTACAAGGCTGTACAATTTTGTACAAGGCTGTACAAGTGTGTACAAGGCTGTACAAGTGTGTACAAGGTTGTACAATTGTGTACAAGGCTGTACAAGTGTGTACAAGGTTGTACAAGTGTGTACAAGGTTGTACAATTGTGTATCAGGTTGTACAAGTGTGTACAAGGTTGTACAAGTGTGTACAAGGGTGTACAATCGTGTACAAGGATGTACAAGTTTGTAAAAGTTTGTACAAGTTTGTACAAGTTTGTACAAGGTTGTACAAGTGTGTACAAGGATGTACAAGTTTGTACAAGGGTGCACAAGTGTGTACAAGGGTGTACAATCGTGTACAAGCTTGTACAAGTGTGTACAAGGGTGTACAGGTTTGTACAAGGTTGTACAAGGTTGTACAAGTGTGTACAATGGTGTACAAATGTGTACAAGGATGTAAAAGTTTGTACAATTGTGTACAAGTTTGTACAAGGTTGTACAAGTGTGTACAAGGTTGTACAATTGTGTACAAGGCTGTACAAGTGTGTACAAGGTTGTACAAGTGTGTACAAGGTTGTACAAGTGTGTACAAGGTTGTACAAGTGTGTACAAGGTTGTACAAGTGTGTATCAGGTTGTACAAGTGTGTACAAGGTTGTAAAAGTGTGTACAAGGGTGTACAATCGTGTACAAGGATGTACAAGTTTGTAAAAGTTTGTACAAGTTTGTACAAGTTTGTACAAGGTTGTACAAGTGTGTACAAGGATGTACAAGTTTGTACAAGGGTGCACAAGTGTGTACAAGGGTGTACAATCGTGTACAAGCTTGTACAAGTGTGTACAAGGGTGTACAGGTTTGTACAAGGTTGTACAAGGTTGTACAAGTGTGTACAAGGGTGTACAAATGTGTACAAGGTTGTACAAGTGTGTACAAGGTTGTACAAGTGTGTACAAGGTTGTACAAGTGTGTACAAGGTTGTACAAGTGTGTACAAGGTTGTACAAGTGTGTACAAGGTTGTACAAGTGTGTACAAGGGTGTACAAGTGTGTACAAGGTTGTACAAGTTTTTACAAGGTTGTACAAGTGTGTACAAGGGTGTAAAATCGTGTACAAGGATGTACAAGTTTGTACAAGTTTGTACAAGGTTGTACAAGTGTGTACAAGGATGTACAAGTGTGTACAAGGATGTACAAGTTTGTACAAGGGTGTACAAGTGTGTACGATAAGTAAAAGTGTGTACAAGGGTGTACAAGGTTGTACAAGTGTGTACAAGGTTGTACAATTGTGTACAAGGCTGTACAACTGTGTACAAGGTTGTACAATTGTGTACAAGGCTGTACAAGTGTGTACAAGGTTGTACAAGTGTGTACAAGGTTGTACAAGTGTGTACAAGGATGTACAAGTTTGTACAAGGGTGTACAAGTGTGTACGATGTGTAAATGTTTGTACAAGGGTGTACAAGGTTGTACAAGTGTGTACAAGGTTGTACAATTGTGTACAAGGCTGTACAAGTGTGTACAAGATTGTACAAGTGTGTACAAGGTTGTACAAGTGTGTACAAGGATGTACAAGTTTGTACAAGGGTGTACAAGTGTGTACGATGTGTAAAAGTTTGTACAAGGGTGTACAAGGTTGTACAAGTGTGTACAAGGTTGTACAATTGTGTACAAGGCTGTACAAGTGTGTACAAGGTTGTACAATTTTGTACAAGGCTGTACAATTGTGTACAAGGTTGTACAAGTGTGTACAAGGCTGTACAATTGTGTACAAGGTTGTACAAGTGTGTACAAGGTTGTACAATTGTGTATCAGGTTGTACAAGTGTGTACAAGGTTGTACAAGTGTGTACAAGGGTGTACAATCGTGTACAAGGATGTACAAGTTTGTAAAAGTTTGTACAAGTTTGTACAAGTTTGTACAAGGTTGTACAAGTGTGTACAAGGATGTACAAGTTTGTACAAGGGTGCACAAGTGTGTACAAGGGTGTACAATCGTGTACAAGCTTGTACAAGTGTGTACAAGGGTGTACAGGTTTGTACAAGGTTGTACAAGGTTGTACAAGTGTGTACAAGGGTGTACAAATGTGTACAAGGATGTAAAAGTTTGTACAAGTGTGTACAAGTTTGTACAAGGTTGTACAAGTGTGTACAAGGTTTTACAATTGTGTACAAGGTTGTACAAGTGTGTACAAGGTTGTACAAGTGTGTACAAGGTTGTACAAGTGTGTACAAGGTTGTATAAGTGTGTACAACTTGTACAAGTGTGTACAAGCTTGTACAAGTGTGTACAAGGTTGTACAAGTGTGTACAAGGTTGTACAAGTGTGTACAAAGTTGTGCAATTGTGTACAAGGCTGTACAAGTGTGTACAAGGTTGTACAAGTGTGTACAAGGCTGTACAATTGTGTACAAGGTTGTACAAGTGTGTACAAGGTTGTACAGGTGTGTACAAGTTGTACAATTGTGTACAAGGCTGTACAAGTGTGTTCAAGGTTGTACAAGTGTGTACAAGGTTGTACAAGTGTGTACAAGGGTGTACAATTGTGTACAAGGATGTACAAGTGTGTACAAGGTTGTACAAGTGTGTACAAGGATGTACAAGTTTGTACAAGGGCTGTACAAGTGTGTACGAAGTGTAAATGTTTGTACAAGGGTGTACAAGTTTGTACAAGTGTGTACAAGGTTGTACAATTGTGTACAAGGCTGTACAAGTGTGTACAAGGTTGTACAATTTTGTACAAATCTGTACAAGTGTGTACAAGGTTGTACAAGTGTGTACAGGGCTCTACAATTGTGTACAAGGTTGTACAAGTGTGTACAAGGTTGTACAAGTGTGTACAAGGTTGTACAATTGTGTACAAGGCTGTACAAGTGTGTAAAAGGTTGTACAAGTGTGTACAAGGTTGTACAAGTGTGTACAAGGTTGTACAAGTGTGTACAAGGTTGTTCAAGTGTGTACAAGGTTGTACAAGTGTGTACGAGGTTTCACAATTGTGTACAAGGTTGTACAAGTGTGTACAAGGTTGTACAATTGTGTACAAGGCTGTACAATGTGTACAAGGTTGTACAAGGTTGTACAAGTGTGTACAAGGGTGTACAAGTTTTAACAAGGTTGTACAAGTGTGTACAAGGTTGTACAAGTGTGTACAAGGCTGTACAATTGTGTACAAGGTTGTACAAGTGTGTACAAGGTTGTACAAGTGTGTACAAGGTTGTACAATTGTGTACAAGGCTGTACAAGTGTGTACAAGGTTGTACAAGTGTGTACAATGCTGTACAATTGTGTACAAGGTTGTACAAGTGTGTACAAGGTTGTACAAGTGTGTACAAGGTTGTACAATTGTGTACAAGACTGTACAAGTATGTACAAAGTTGTGCAAGTGTGTACAAGGTTGTACAAGTGTGTACAAGGTTGTACAATTGTGTACAAGGTTGTACAAGTGTGTACAAGGTTGTACAAGTGTGTACAAGGGTGTACAATCGTGTACAAGGATGTACAAGTTTGTACAAGATTGTACAAGTGTGTACTGGGTTGTACAAGTGTGTACAAGATTGTATAAGTTTGTACAAGGTTGTACAAGTGTGTACAAGGGTTTACAAGTGTGTACAAATGTGTACAATTGTGTACAGGGGTGTACAAGTTTGTACAAGGGTGTACAAGTTTTACAAGGTTGTTCAAGTGTGTACAAGGTTGTACAAGTTGTGTACTGGGTTGTACAAGTGTGTACAAGGTTGTACAAGTTGTGTACTGGGTTGTACAAGTGTGTACAAGATTGTATAAGTTTGTACAAGGTTGTACAAGTGTGTACAAGGGTGTACAAGTTTTACAAGGTTGTTCAAGTGTGTACAAGGTTGTACAAGTTGTGTACTGGGTTGTACAAGTGTGTACAAGATTGTATAAGTTTGTACAAGGTTGTACAAGTGTGTACAAGGGTGTACAAGTGTGTACAAATGTGTACAAGTGTGTACAGGGGTGTACAAGTTTGTACAAGGGTGTACAAGTTTTACAAGATTGTACAAGTGTGTACTGGGTTGTACAAGTGTGTACAAGATTGTATAAGTTTGTACAAGGTTGTACAAGTGTGTACAAGGGTTTACAAGTGTGTACAAATGTGTACAATTGTGTACAGGGGTGTACAAGTTTGTACAAGGGTGTACAAGTTTTACAAGGTTGTTCAAGTGTGTACAAGGTTGTACAAGTTGTGTACTGGGTTGTACAAGTGTGTACAAGATTGTATAAGTTTGTACAAGGTTGTACAAGTGTGTACAAGGTTGTACAAGTTGTGTACAAGGTTGTACATGTGTGTACAAGGGTGTACAAGTGTGTACAAGGTTGTACAAGGGTGTACAAGTTTTACAAGGTTGTTCAAGTGTGTACAAGGTTGTACAAGTTGTGTACTGGGTTGTACAAGTGTGTACAAGATTGTATAAGTTTGTACAAGGTTGTACAAGTGTGTACAAGGTTGTACAAGTTGTGTACAAGGTTGTACATGTGTGTACAAGGGTGTACAAGTGTGTACAAGGTTGTACAAGTGTGTACAAGCTTGTACAAGTGTGTACAAGGGTGTACAAGTGTGTACAAGGTTGTACAAGTTTTTACAAGGTTGTACAAGTGTGTACAAGGCGGTAAAATCGTGTACAAGGATGTACAAGTTTGTACAAGTTTGTACAAGGTTGTACAAGTGTGTACAAGGATGTACAAGTTTGTACAAGGGTGTACAAGTGTGTACGATAAGTAAAAGTGTGTACAAGGGTGTACAAGGTTGTACAAGTGTGTACAAGGTTGTACAATTGTGTACAAGGCTGTACAAGTGTGTACAAGGTTGTACAATTGTGTACAAGACTGTACAAGTGTGTACAAAGTTGTGCAAGTGTGTACAAGGTTGTACAAGTGTGTACAAGGTTGTACAATTGTGTACAAGGTTGTACAAGTGTGTACAAGGTTGTACAAGTGTGTACAAGGTTGTACAAGTGTGTACAAGGGTGTACAATCGTGTACAAGGATGTACAAGTTTGTACAAGATTGTACAAGTGTGTACTGGGTTGTACAAGTGTGTACAAGATTGTATAAGTTTGTACAAGGTTGTACAAGTGTGTACAAGGGTTTACAAGTGTGTACAAATGTGTACAATTGTGTACAGGGGTGTACAAGTTTGTACAAGGGTGTACAAGTTTTACAAGGTTGTTCAAGTGTGTACAAGGTTGTACAAGTTGTGTACTGGGTTGTACAAGTGTGTACAAGATTGTATATAAGTTTGTACAAGGTTGTACAAGTGAGTACAAGGGTGTACAAGTTTTACAAGGTTGTTCAAGTGTGTACAAGGTTGTACAAGTTGTTGTACTGGGTTGTACAAGTGTGTACAAGATTGTATACAGTTTGTACAAGGTTGTACAAGTGTGTACAAGGGTGTACAAGTGTGTACAAATGTGTACAAGTGTGTACAGGGGTGTACAAGTTTGTACAAGGGTGTACAAGTTTTACAAGATTGTACAAGTGTGTACTGGGTTGTACAAGTGTGTACAAGATTGTATAAGTTTGTACAAGGTTGTACAAGTGTGTACAAGGGTTTACAAGTGTGTACAAATGTGTACAATTGTGTACAGGGGTGTACAAGTTTGTACAAGGGTGTACAAGTTTTACAAGGTTGTTCAAGTGTGTACAAGGTTGTACAAGTTGTGTACTGGGTTGTACAAGTGTGTACAAGATTGTATAAGTTTGTACAAGGTTGTACAAAGTGTGTACAAGGTTGTACAAGTTGTGTACAAGGTTGTACATGTGTGTACAAGGGTGTACAAGTGTGTACAAGGTTGTACAAGTGTGTACAAGCTTGTACAAGTGTGTACAAGGGTGTACAAGTGTGTACAAGGTTGTACAAGTTTTTACAAGGTTGTACAAGTGTGTACAAGGCGGTAAAATCGTGTACAAGGATGTACAAGTTTGTACAAGTTTGTACAAGGTTGTACAAGTGTGTACAAGGATGTACAAGTTTGTACAAGGGTGTACAAGTGTGTACGATAAGTAAAAGTGTGTACAAGGGTGTACAAGGTTGTACAAGTGTGTACAAGGTTGTACAATTGTGTACAAGGCTGTACAAGTGTGTACAAGGTTGTACAATTGTGTACAAGGCTGTACAAGTGTGTACAAGATTGTACAAGTGTGTACAAGGTTGTACAAGTGTGTACAAGGATGTACAAGTTTGTACAAGGGTGTACAAGTGTGTACGATGTGTAAAAGTTTGTACAAGGGTGTACAAGGTTGTACAAGGTTGTACAAGGTTGTACAAGTGTGTACAAGGGTGTACAAGTTTTAACAAGGTTGTACAAGTGTGTACAAGGTTGTACAAGTGTGTACAAGGCTGTACAATTGTGTACAAGGTTGTACAAGTGTGTACAAGGTTGTACAAGTGTGTACAAGGTTGTACAATTGTGTACAAGGCTGTACAAGTGTGTACAAGGTTGTACAAGTGTGTACAATGCTGTACAATTGTGTACAAGGTTGTACAAGTGTGTACAAGGTTGTACAAGTGTGTACAAGGTTGTACAATTGTGTACAAGACTGTACAAGTGTGTACAAAGTTGTGCAAGTGTGTACAAGGTTGTACAAGTGTGTACAAGGTTGTACAATTGTGTACAAGGTTGTACAAGTGTGTACAAGGTTGTACAAGTGTGTACAAGGGTGTACAATCGTGTACAAGGATGTACAAGTTTGTACAAGATTGTACAAGTGTGTACTGGGTTGTACAAGTGTGTACAAGATTGTATAAGTTTGTACAAGGTTGTACAAGTGTGTACAAGGGTTTACAAGTGTGTACAAATGTGTACAATTGTGTACAGGGGTGTACAAGTTTGTACAAGGGTGTACAAGTTTTACAAGGTTGTTCAAGTGTGTACAAGGTTGTACAAGTTGTGTACTGGGTTGTACAAGTGTGTACAAGATTGTATAAGTTTGTACAAGGTTGTACAAGTGTGGTACAAGGGTGTACAAGTTTTACAAGGTTGTTCAAGTGTGTACAAGGTTGTACAAGTTGTGTACTGGGTTGTACAAGTGTGTACAAGATTGTATAAGTTTGTACAAGGTTGTACAAGTGTGTACAAGGGTGTACAAGTGTGTACAAATGTGTACAAGTGTGTACAGGGGTGTACAAGTTTGTACAAGGGTGTACAAGTTTTACAAGATTGTACAAGTGTGTACTGGGTTGTACAAGTGTGTACAAGATTGTATAAGTTTGTACAAGGTTGTACAAGTGTGTACAAGGGTTTACAAGTGTGTACAAATGTGTACAATTGTGTACAGGGGTGTACAAGTTTGTACAAGGGTGTACAAGTTTTACAAGGTTGTTCAAGTGTGTACAAGGTTGTACAAGTTGTGTACTGGGTTGTACAAGTGTGTACAAGATTGTATAAGTTTGTACAAGGTTGTACAAGTGTGTACAAGGTTGTACAAGTTGTGTACAAGGTTGTACATGTGTGTACAAGGGTGTACAAGTGTGTACAAGGTTGTACAAGTGTGTACAAGCTTGTACAAGTGTGTACAAGGGTGTACAAGTGTGTACAAGGTTGTACAAGTTTTTACAAGGTTGTACAAGTGTGTACAAGGCGGTAAAATCGTGTACAAGGATGTACAAGTTTGTACAAGTTTGTACAAGGTTGTACAAGTGTGTACAAGGATGTACAAGTTTGTACAAGGGTGTACAAGTGTGTACGATAAGTAAAAGTGTGTACAAGGGTGTACAAGGTTGTACAAGTGTGTACAAGGTTGTACAATTGTGTACAAGGCTGTACAAGTGTGTACAAGGTTGTACAATTGTGTACAAGGCTGTACAAGTGTGTACAAGATTGTACAAGTGTGTACAAGGTTGTACAAGTGTGTACAAGGATGTACAAGTTTGTACAAGGGTGTACAAGTGTGTACGATGTGTAAAAGTTTGTACAAGGGTGTACAAGGTTGTACAAGTGTGTACAAGGTTGTACAATTGTGTACAAGGCTGTACAAGTGTGTACAAGGTTGTACAATTTTGTACAAGGCTGTACAAGTGTGTACAAGGTTGTACAAGTGTGTACAAGGGCTGTACAATTGTGTACAAGGTTGTACAAGTGTGTACAAGGTTGTACAAGTGTGTACAAGGTTGTACAATTGTGTACAAGGCTGTACAAGTGTGTACAAGGTTGTACAAGTGTGTACAAGGTTGTACAAGTGTGTACAAGGTTGTACAAGTGTGTACAAGGTTGTACAAGTGTGTACAAGGTTGTACAATTGTGTATCAGGTTGTACAAGTGTGTACAAGGTTGTACAAGTGTGTACAAGGGTGTACAATCGTGTACAAGGATGTACAAGTTTGTAAAAGTTTGTACAAGTTTGTACAAGTTTGTACAAGGTTGAACAAGTGTGTACAAGGATGTACAAGTTTGTACAAGGGTGCACAAGGTGTGTACAAGGGGTGTACAATCGTGTACAGCTTGTACAAGTGTGTACAAGGGTGTACAGGTTTGTACAAGGTTGTACAAGTGTGTACAAGGGTGTACAAATGTGTACAAGGATGTAAAAGTTTGTACAAGTGTGTACAAGTTTGTACACAGGTTGTACAAGTGTGTACAAGGTTTTACAATTGTGTACAAGGTTGTACAAGTGTGTACAAGGTTGTACAAGTGTGTACAAGGTTGTACAAGTGTGTACAAGGTTGTACAAGTGTGTACAACTTGTACAAGTGTGTACAAGCTTGTAC